>NW_011352059.1:137855-148095 GCF_000735185.1 Notothenia coriiceps | reverse complement strand
AAGTAACTCTACGGAGCCCTCAAAGAAAACTTTCTGTCTAAATCAGGTTCTTTACTAATCACGGTCCTACAAAGTACTGTGTATTACGTGGTGTTTAATCATGTTTATTAGTATAATTTTAGATCGCTGTAGTCCCTATCCTTAGTTCCGAATCTAATTTTGGGTGTGCGTTTTGGTCTGTTCAAGTAAGTCTGATTCGTAACTCTACAGTACTACATTTTACTCATCAGACGTTGACTGTTAATAAACTAATAACATTACCGAATCCCTGGTACTTTACTGCACTTTTATTCAATTAGTTATATGTTGCGATACCATTTACAAGTAAGTGTGTAATAGACTCGGTTTGTAATAGAAATTAACGAAACCGAAGTTGAGGACGATACTTTTTGATTGAAATAAACCATATTCAACGTTGTCTCTGTTTTTTATTAAAAACTATGTTCATCATTTACCGTGTCTAGTCCTCAAAGAATGGTACTACTGTACATGTTTCTTAGTGTTGATAATTTTACTTTGAACTCTAAATATTAGAAGACAACTAAGTTGAGTAACAAAACAAAGTAGGATCATTTCCAAATTTATACAGAAAACCATTTATACGTCTAACGTAAATTATGACATGTCTATCTGATTTGTTATAAAAGGTAGAAGAACCACTATTATATACCATAACAATGTCAACGTGAACTTTAAAACTGGTGGGGTTAAAATAAGCATAACAATTAAGTGTCCTGCATTTCACCCGCCTTAAGACGTGTTCTCCTTGGATACTTCCTCCACAACCTCTTAACCCTCCTACATAATTTTGGTTGGGAACAGAGACGCACATGCAATAACCATTTTTGACCCATTTAAGTACATTTTTTCCCCTTCCCTAATTCTTTTGTGGTCTTACGTTCAATTTGTTATTAGAACAAAATTAACTATGTTGTTCATTGTTTATGTTTATGTTTCCCTTCATGTAATGGACGATGAAAGAGGACAGAATGAGAAGATCCATGTCGGACCTTCTTTGCTCCTAGCTTGGTTTCCTTTTGTGACCGAAAGTATGATTTTTGTGTCCTCTCTTCCACACACGCACTTGAAAGGTGGGTCTCCAGTAGAATAACCTCTCTCTGGTTTGTGTATCCGGACTAACGTTGGGTGTAGTCACGGCTGTGTCCGTCTTCTTGTGGGCCTTTTTTGTTTTTCCAGAGAAGTCAAACGCTTTGGTCCAGCGGAAAACCACGAGACATGCTTGGACGAGATTTTTATTGTTCTAAAGGAATAGAATAAAGTGTAGAACGTCGTCGTGTGTGTGTAGGGGGAAATACCAGAACAGGACACAGGTAGAAGTTTGGAGTCCAATGGTGTGTGTTTCAATTTTTCATACAAAATTTGCTATATCTACAATATCAACCGATTTATATTGCATTATGTAACATTAATTGATTAGTATAGTTATTTTATTGACTCCTGGTAGTTGTATACGAGAATGCGTCTATAATCCTACGAAATAATGTATCTTTATGTTTGAAGTCGTTTTGTCCCGGGTATATCTCTTGTGTGTATAAACAGGACGTCGGAAAGTCGGTAAACTCGATAACAAGTGTAGGAATGAAGTTTTATTTCCTAAGTTGTAACGTTATAAAGGTGGCGAAGGAAATGGTGTATGACAATAATAAATTATGCCTTTCATTAATTGGTGTGTGTAGATAAATTTTGTTTCATCTAACAGGGACTTATTAACTGGTACGACTCTAGAATTCTTCTCTACAGGGGAGGGGTCGAGATGAGCAGGGACAGTATTTTCGACCGAAGGTAAAGTATAATCTCCATTATTTTGTACAAATTGATAAAGAGGGTGTTAGCAAACATCGGGTTAAACCATGGGGTGTGTAGCTTCTGTATTTTGTCTCTCATGATCTATACTTGTCATTAAGTGCGTCGGTTATTATAAATGACGGTTACTTTTGTGTGTGTAAACGGGATTCGGTACATATTTGCGTGGGAGAAATGAATAATACTCCTTAGTAAGGTCTCAAAACCTCGATAGGCGGTTTATTCTATAGGGGACGAGTGTAGGTGAGAAGACTTGTTGTTTCTCCTGAAGTGGAGTTATATAACCCCTCAGACCCTTTTAATAATGAAACAGGGAAGTTTTATGAGAGAGTTAGTGATACTTACTATATATTCCGGCACTGAAATTTTACCATTCATAAATGAATCTAAATTGGAAAAGGACGGATATTGTTGGCAAGAGATGCACTCTATACGCAATTAATGAAGTTCTTAAAAATATTGAGGAAGTCTCCGAATGGGTGTTATAAGAAACCGATTCGGAAGAGAGTGGATAGGGAGAGGTTCTGGTTCGTCGGTATGTGATTCGAGAGCATACACGTGTTAGTTGGACTAAGAGTCGGACTTTGGACAGAATTCGTTTATTCTAAGGTAGTTGTTCCATAGCTCTCCGTCGTGACCTTGAGTCCGTACCTTACGTTCTGTAAGAACTAGTTACGATGACCACTCTTCGATTGTCTTAATTCCAGGTTCACTTGGTCGTCGGAACGACTCCTTCATACGCCGCACGGACTGGGTTCTATGTAACCGACTCAGGTTCCTTCTACACGGACCGAAATTTACTTTTCCTTAGACGTGGTCGGAACAACCCCTATTGGTACAACGTCCCAGTCTACACGACTACTGTAAGGAATCTCTTCAAGTCGCATCAAAACACTAAAAACGACGGGAAGTTGTTTGAAGTCCCTTTAAACTTGGGTCAAAGTCCCTGTCTAATCTGGAGATGCCACGTAACGTTTGTTCCTCACGTTGTTTCGAAAAAGGTTTCCATCACCGTGACACCACTTATTACGACGACCAAGAGAGAGTTACCTGTCCGCTCAACAACTCTCTCCCACAAGAGTTAGTGATTTCTCAACTAATCACCTCTCAGCTTTCCTCAGAGGGACCAAAGTGTCTCGAGTAGCATACACGGGTATAGTCTAGACAACCACCACTATTGGTTACACGTTGAGTGATTCTCGAAAATTAGAGTCTAAAGACCTCGTTCCGTTTCATGGTGTCGATGGACGCTTACTGGTCTTCTCGGTTACGATTCACTATTTTCCAACCAACACGTTTTTCGTCTTCCGAGACGTCTACCTACGACCCTACGTTGAATTTTTTTATCTGCACCGTCTATGTCTTGCTGGTAAACCACCTTACCTCTTCAAGCCGTCCGAACACCACTGTTTGTCTTCAGGTCAAGAAGGCCATATTTATCGACGGTGAAGTAGTGTTTAGTTGGTCAAAACAACGCAGCGTGACGGTTTCTTTCTTCCGTAGAGAACGTTTCCTGAGAACTCTATGCCGTAGCCTACTCATTATCGGAAACGACTGTTACTTCGCAATTACAACGGACAATGACATGGTACTTTAGGTGGACCCATTAATCAAAGAGACAACATGAAAGTATTACGCAATACCATGAGTACTTAGTTAGACATACAGAAGTTACTTATATTTTACGGAAATAACTGAGGTTTCGTAAACACAAACTCTATAAAGGTTGTGATATCGTACAATTTACCAAATTCTAATATCGTTATTCAACTGCCACCGCTTAGGAGAAGAGCCTTATATAAGGTGGAACTCTTGGTTTTATGACACAATGATGAGCTTTGTACGGCACTAGATATAGGACAAACATTTTTTAGTCTCAGTAATAACACAGAATGGAGGTAAATTTACACTAAACTGACATACTAACTAAATTAATACAAGCGCTTAACTTGTGAAGAGGACCAGACCTGGGAAGTTGGGACGCGAGGAGGAGAGTGACGTAAAGAGGGTGCGGTATTCCAACGTAATGTTAAAATACTTCTATACATATTTAACTTGGAACTTTAAACTATTTTTTAAGTGATAATACTAAATTAACACTTTTGGAAGTTCTTTATCAACAATTTTATGTAAATTTCTTCCCTTTCCTTTGTTAGGAATTGTCATTATATTGATGGAAAAAGATGATGTCACTACATGATACAAGAGACCATCATCTGGTTAAAAACTTTCTTGTAAAGTTTATGGTCCCACAGGCAACCCCCCAGAATTTTTCATAATTTTCCAACTATTTATTTTAATCGCTTTTTATTCCCGAAAATTTTTTCATTACATGTTGGCCGTGAAAAGGTTCCAGTAATTTTAACACTATCGAACCCAAACGTTAGGACGAAGAAGATATTTACTATAAAATATGAGAGCAGGAGACGGACTTAAAATTCAGGATAACGCTTTATTTCACCTATGTTTTACCCTAAGACATGATTTTTTATTAGTACAAATGTGCCTCGTCCCTGCGTGTTACTATTTCCAGTCTATAGGTGGCACTGTTGTTTAATTATCCATTCAGAGTAGGGATTTAAAATGTTATTGGAATTAAAAGAAACACAATGCTGATATGGAAGATGCAATCTCCATTACCAAAGATGCCCATACTCATCTTTAATTATGATTGCTTGCTGGCTTCTTTTAGTTTTAATTAATAATACAGTGACCCTGTATAGAACCTGTATTGGGTGCTGTGTGTGTCAGTCTTGCATCTCCCCTCTCTCAGCCAATCACAATGCTGCACAGTAAGGCTGGTCAGTGTGGAGGCCCGTGGTTGGGGGAGAAGAGGGGGAGAGCTGGCCAGTGTGAGGTTGACACCGCTCTTGGAGTTGAAAGTTGAGAGTTTAAGTCTGCTAATGTTGTTGTGACCTGTTACGCTTGTATTGGACATGTACTCTGTATGTTCACAAAATAGTCATTAAACTAAAGAACTACATTTTTGTCTCCGACTCCTATGTCGAACATTACAATACTATAGCGGTAGGTAAAACTAAATATAAGGCATTTAGCTACATCATAGAGGGACAGAAACAGAATGCAACAGACAGTAAACACATATGAAATGAGACAACCTTACCTTTCATCAGTTGAAACAAATCCTCGCTGAAGAAGGGTAGCATAGGCTTATCCGTCTGGTAAAGGGTGAGGAAGGGCTTGATCTCTCTTGCGATGCTGTTGAATATCATCACTTTTGGGATGAACAGCGGATCCTTGGAGCTTTTCTTCACAGCCTCAAAAGACTTAACCTTAGGATCCGGTAGATCACCCTTGTTAACCAACTCCAAGTACGTTGTCACGTAGGGCCAAAACTTTAAAGCTCGGTCAGACACGGTGACATTTTCAATCCAACGGACTCTGCAGAACTTTAGCATCACAGTGTTGCATCCAGTGGCGGTAACAAAGTCCTCACGACGAGCTGGACAATCGTGGAAAAGCCAGTATAGGCTCGAGAGAATGTGCTCAATGTCCCAGCCGGTAGCTTTGCATCCATCTCTGAATGCATTGTGCAGGACATGCAAACCGCATGAACCAATGTTGAGAAGCGATTTGTCCGCCTGCTTCTGCATCTCTTTCTGTAGGAGTTCAAACACTTTCCAGTTCACGTGTGGCCAGTCCATGGAAAGCTGAATGAGGTTATTCACTCCCGTCTCGGACAGTCCTTTGCTCATCTTTTCAATTATATCAATTGCAGTGGAATGTCCCAAAAGTTCAGAGCCGATGTATTTCGTCTTGACTTCTGCTCCATCCCACAGCCTCACGTGTACATCCATTTTTTTTGACTGCAAATGGTGGTTCATCGTTTCATCAAACAGCACTACATATGCCGTTTGTTTAGAAACGTCAGTCAGAATGATTCTCTTAAAATACGGAGCAAGCCCATATGTGCAGACATAGGAACACTTACTCTCACCGCATACAAATTGAGCTGCAATCTCGCTGTCCGGGAACATCGCCGCAAAAAGACGGCTCGTGTCCTCGGATGACTTGTATGAGTAGTGAGAATCCATGATTTTTAAAGCCCAAAGTATCTCCGCTTTGATAACTTCGTGTTTTGACGGAACGTTTAAAGTTGTCTGCTTCTTGCTGTTGAAACTGAAGTAGCATTACTTGGTGTACTAGCAGCGTCAATATTCATAAATGTACTGGACATTGCGCTGCTAGCAACAGCGGCTGCGGTCTGGTGCTTCGTTCCCTTCATGTGGCTAGCAAGCGCTGCCTCGCCCATATTCGAAATATCGATTATTTTAGAACATAGTTTGCATTTAGCACGTCTGTGGTCAGTGTCTTTTGATAGCCACAATTTGTACTTATCCTTGAGAAGCCATACGTTGTTGAATCTGCACTTCCCTGGCATCTTGGCAGCATTATATCAAATAGTATAGCTTACTAGCTTCTACAGGCATAAGCAACTGTAGGTTAGAGGGGGTGTGGTAACATCTCTCACCCACGAAATACTGCGACAGTTACATTTATTTTACGCCATTTTACGTTTCATTGGGCTACTGTACGATAAAATATTTATTATCATTATAGTATTACTATTTCGGTGATTATATAAATTATATTTGATGCAATTTTAGTTATATTTCCATGACTTTTGAAAAAATATTTTATTCCATAACTTTTCCAGGGTCTGGAATTTGCATTTTGAATTTCCATGACTTTTCCAAGTTTCCCATGACCGTAAGAACCCTGTATCTTACACATTTTATCTAACCATCTCCATTTCTAACTTTCAATATATTTTAAAAGAGATCTCTCTCTCTCATCTGTGTGTGGGGGCGGGGCCTCACAGACACGCTGCATCTCTAGGCTTGTTTGAGACAAGCGAGACCTGCGCAGTTGCGATCAACGTCTTGCTAATGCATTGCATGATGGTTAGTCATTTTGTCCGACTTGCTCTGGAGGCTCGCCTACATGAGACGTTGAAATCTCGCGGGACAAAGAGGCCCGCAGCCTTGAGAGCAAGGCGCGGCGAGGCGGCGCAGTTCCTCTCCCCGGGCTGCGGAAGCGAAATGCTTGATGGGAAACGACTCGCTGGTATCTCGAGCTGAGCGCTCATTGGTGGTTTTTACCCCGTGCAGCTGATGAAACTCTCCAATTGGTGATTTGATGTAGTAGATATATTGAAATAAATAAGAAACAATGATTTGCTGCTATTTAAACATAGTCTTTGAGAACTGATTGATACCGTTGCATTGCATTGTGAATTTCATGGTATTTGTCATTAACTAAGGATTGTACTTAATTATACTTCAAAGAAAAATTATATTACATACAGTAACATTAGGGGAAAGTGAAAAGAGGTTTACTGAGTATATGAAGTACATTAAATGTAAGGCTTTATTCAAATTAAATATAATAGGTGGATTTTTCCACCTAGAATAAGACATGGAAAGAGGAGAAGTTGTTAGACATGAAATAACGAACTCACTGGAAGAAATATATATTGTAATGTTATTTAGGAGTTGTATTTATCATATACAGTTACTCTCAGTTGATGGTTGTTTAAAGTAGATAGGAAACTGAAAACGTAAACGATTCACCAGAATGGTGTTTTTAAGTTTATGATGAAGGAGTAGAAAGTAAAAAGAAGGTTTTTGTAAGTTTGTCAGTCAGAGGGAATCTGTTAATGTTTAAGCATGACAGAGGTCCTGCACGAGGTTTTGCTCCAGCCATCTCACACGGTTACACAAAGGGGCTGCAGGGCGCAAAGAGGAAGAGAGAGAGAAAAGAGAGAAAGTCAGATGGTTTGAAGAAGTATAGAGAAGTAAAGGTTATATAGAGTTACTACTATTCTGGAAAATGTCATATTGTTTTATGAGTAACATAAGATACGAATATATTTACTAGATATAAGAACAACAGGCTTATCTAGGTTAACAGAAAATTGCTATTAACCAGTTTCAGATGCAACTATCCTATCTTTGTTCTAAAGAGAACATACGTTGCATTTATAATTAATATTAAGAAAGTTCACAATTGATACCATTAAAGACCGTTTTGGATTAATAGGACGAGTCTGTCATGGACATCCGTGCTTAGATGGAATAAAAGTGTTGAGATGTTCTCAAGAGTAGGAGTTTTCACAATGCTTTTTAGTTTTTATTGAAACAATTAAGTAATAAGGACAGAAAAATGTTCCGTGATGATTTATTTAGGTTTCAGCTTTAGTAATAATGAAGATTACATTTTGTAATAATTCCTTTAAGTGTTCCAAAAATATATTCATTAACTGTAGTCAGATTACTTGTTTTAAATATATAGCGCTGAATACAGTTAGTTTTGTATTCTGTTACAAATCTAACCATGCTTGTAACACACAACTTAGATAAACAATTTGAAAAAGAATAGAATAAGCAAGTAGATAAAAGATGAATCTATAGTGGTTAAGAAAGGTGTCTTTGTTTTGCCTATTAACTGAGAACTGAAGTAATGAAGAATAGGAAGACTGTTACCATTAATGGGTTTAACATTCACATGTTTCAGCATTCCTGACCATATAGACACTCAGCTGTTTTATTTTGTCACCCGCTGGGGGAGAGATTTACATTGAGTTTTTCTCAGTAGCTGATTTGCTGTGATTACAGCAGCATTGGATAGTTGTGCGCCACCTTTGGGTTGTACTCTGAATCAGTGTGTTGGTGAAATGTTGCTCATTACAGAAACAGAAGAAGTGTGCAAAGAACGCATCTCTTAGGAGGTATTGACAGTTTGCTTGTGCCTCGTTGTCAAGGCAACAGTGGTGTGAAGAGGTACTGCAGTTTTTGGGGATTTCTGCTGTGCAGAGGACAACGTGTGTCTGCTGATTGTATCACATTGATCCAGAGGTTCCTTCCCCCTCAGGACATCCCAATGCCAGAGAGAGTTTCCTTTCGACCCCACTGCAACCCAGGCCGTTCTTACTTTGGTGCCCTGCACTGACTACAGCCTGAAGAGGACAATGGAACATGACTGTCTTCAATATGCACAAGAATCAAGAGACAGGCTGGTCTCAGTCTGTTCAGACTTTTCTGGAAATAAATATGCAATGATTTTACAGCATAACTGTGGCAAGAGTTTACCAGAAGGTGGTGTAGAACGATATGCTTAAGTGTTTAGGAAGGGAGGCTGATTGTTTAATGATGGTCTGGAATACTGAAAAGATTAAAGTTTAATATCCTTGTTTGACAATACAAGACATCTGATTATTATGTCACACATGATAATCTTGACATTAGTGACTAGCTATGGGTAAAACGTGTGGACGTTATACCATTACTATCATGAACAAAATATAAAAAATAAATAGGGAAATAGTATCTGGTTTAAAGATGAATGGATCTCATTATCCTAGAGAGGATTGTTATATTGTGAATTACTCACAAAGGTATTTTACTAATGTATTTGGAATGAACACATAACAAGAACACAATCCAGTTTTGTTTTGTTTTCTAGATTAAATTGTCATTAAAAAACTGTTCGGTTAGGTCTAGCTTTAGACTTTAATAGTAAAGAGTATTTAGCTTATTTTGGTATATTCTGACATTTTTTATAATATGTTGGCTATTCACTAGATAGAGAGATGGCATTACTCTCCATTTGTTGAAGAAAATTTCTAAGATAAATATTTGTTTCATATCTAATATTCCTATTTAAGACGTAATTTTATGAGATAACAAGGCTGGATGCTTGAAATTTGAAAATATGTTAGTGGTTTGCATGATGTAAACAAAAAAAGGTTTTGTTTGTTCGACCTCCCAGTGAGATCTGAAACAGTAATAATGTTGATTTGGCCAAAGCTTAGTTTAACATCCTGATGTAACATTATGAGGTATGTTCACTTCTAAGGGTAAACAAAGTTGATAAAATGGATTATTATTGTATTATTATTGATTAATTTGGAAATATTAATTCCAAAAGGCCGGTTTTCTGTTAGGTTCACTTAAGAATGGCTTGCATGAACATTTTGTCAGGTATAGTGTTTCTAGGGTGCCGGTATATTAATAAAGTGTATTGATAATTTCTGTTTGTTAAACATTCTGAAGAAAATGGTGCTGCCAACACGAGAAAAACTTGTGCATTGGTTGACATCAACAGCAATGATGTCACTAGTACAACTCCAGCCTAGTAGAATATTTAAAGTCTCTGTAGAGCACGACACATGGCACTGAGACCAAGACTTGACCTGACGACAGTGTGACTTTAGAAAAGGCCATATTCATGACAGACCTGGGGTTGACGAACTTCTTTACAACCTGACAGTGTGAGTGTGAATTATGCTGCAGTGATCAGTGCAACTGCATGATTCTAAACAAATGACTAACCAAGCATGTTTTTAGACTTAACACATTATCTGGAGCTCCAAGGGAACGAGAAGGTTTCCTAC
>NW_011352059.1:115069-132810 GCF_000735185.1 Notothenia coriiceps | reverse complement strand
CTTGCGGTTAGGCGTGAGTCGCCCCCCCGGTTGTTTTCGAGGAGCTCCTACTAATCCGTCTTCCGGTTATTTACACACACACAACACACACACACACGCACGCACGCACGCACGCACACACACGCACACACACACACACACACACACTCACACACACACACACACCCCACCCCGCCCACAGACACACATACAAACCATGTACCGACAAGTCTCCCTTTCACCCTGTATAATCATAATGTGTTTTTCCTTACCACATTTTTCTGAGTCGCACAACTCGGGATTGTCTTATTTTACAACTACACACTCTTTCTGTAAACACACACACACACACACACACACACAACACACAACCCACACACACACACACACACCACACACACACTCTCTCACAAAGTTATTCAGGCTCGAGTACCAAAGGGAGAATTCCCTGAAATAATTTCTATAAACTTCTAGCCAATCCTAAACAATTTCACGGGGTGGACGAGCAAGGGAATGTCGACCGAAGAGTTTTTGGTTTAAACCAGTGTTCGTCTCAGTAAACCGGTGTATGTCCTGGTTGTGTAATGACATTTAGTAACTAAATACGGTTTACACGGTAAGTGTATTATACCAGGGATCTATGGTATTGTATGAAACAACTGTATTTGAGCATATAGTTATGACGGTATTATGTGTAGGTAAATGTTAACTTCTTTCTTCCACTTGTAACACGTTTCTGTATTTGTCCTTGAAGACCAATATGGTCTATAAGGTAGCTCAAGAGGTAATGTGACTCTTATACAAAATGTTTACTTATATATGATAATGTCATTTACGTAATCCTAATTCTGTTGTTATGAAAGAAAGGGTCAGAGTCTCCCTCTATGTCAAGAGTGGTGGGAACACGATAAGAGATTTTATTTTCTGCTGTTCCCTTATATAATAGCTGATATATATCTGAAGTAAGAATTAGAGTAGTCCTTCGGTCAGTAGAGTTCTAGTAAGTTTTTATGACGTGTTAGTGTTCCTTTTTGTGCTGTGTATATTCTAACGTAGCGTCACCTCCTTATTATGAAATCCATTGAAAATGGTTTGTGGATATTTAGATATATTCTTCCTAGCTACTAACGAGTACAAGGGCTAAGTGAAGAAACGCCTGTATAGGTGATTTTTTTGAATGAGTCAAGGGCACCGTATGGTTTACATATGCGCATATGTGTATTTCTATGTAATGTATTTTATGGACTTAGACTTTTTCACCCTTACGACTTATTTCTCTAATAATTAGTTATAAATTGCAAATATATTATGTGTATAGGCCTAACGTACTTTGTTCTCTGTTAGCTACGGTCTGCAAAATGCTCAACTTCACCAGTGTCTGAAAATTCCCATCGAAAATTTAGACTTTAATTTATAAATTATAACGTCGACCGATGAATACCACACGTTGTAATACAAATATATTTCGAATAAAATTGTTCGAAGTTTATGTACTGTCCACAGTTTGCTGTGGGACGCGTCTGTGTGTGTGTGTGTGTGGTGTGTGTGTGGTGTGTGTGTGTGTGTGGTGTGAGGAATAACGAAATCCAACCTCTACTGTTATACATGTCGCACTTTCGCGGGTACTTAGATTCGTTTACATACTATCTCGTCTTATTTACAATACTATCCAATAATTATAAAAGTAGACACGGGAAAAGAGGGAAAAGTAAACAAATTTTGTGTGAGTCCTGTGTGTTCTGCTTGTTGTTGTCTTTGTGTTATGAAATAGGTTGCCGGTGTGGTGTATTGTAATCTACAAATCGTACATGGGCCTCGGAAGTGTTATATAATATAATAAAACAGATCTCCTACTTGATACGAGATCTCTCGGCCAGTCTCACGAATCTGTCTCTGGACCTATCTTTCTTGGATTTTGTACACGAGAGTAATAAGACAGCGTCGTGCCACTTCGCAGAGCGAGCAAATGTCCAATGAGGGGTAGTCTCTTATCAGTTCCTTCTCTCCTTTATTCTTCCCTCTCCATCTCGTTCCTCGTTTTTCCTCCTTTACTTTTTGAATTTCCTCTCATCTCGTCTTGCCTTTATTCACCTACCAGAAATATGTGATGCAGCCTCACTAAGCCATGATTTAAGGAGAATCAAAGACATTGGTTACCTTAACATGTAGGGTAAATGATTTGAAGAGAAGGGTGGTGGTGCTGTGAGGTTCAATGAGGATGTGATGTGCTGCCATCGCCCTCTGGTGGCCACTTTTTCTCAACCATCGTGCTGAGAGCATAATGGTGCTCTCAATGTGCTACAAGGGGTTTTATAGCTTAGAATAAAACCACAATAATCATTGTAACAGATATATATATATTTGATTTTCTTTTATTAGGCTACCGACAGAGTTGGAGCGAAGAACCTATTGAAATTGCTCGATGCTGCATGCCTGGTGGCCTTAGCATGCTTAAATCCTGGGGATGTGTTGCGCACTGGCAGGATTGGTGAAAAAAGGGGTTATTTTTGGGGTCTCTTAATCGGTACAAATGGCTCTATAGCGCCCCCTACAAATCCTAAAAAAGTTATTTTCGGACATCAGGGTGGAATCTTATCTAAAAAGTTATTTTTGGACACCAGGGGAGAATCTTATCTAAAAAGTTAGTTCCGGACATAAAGGAAGACCCCCTTATCTAAAGAGTCTATCCAGATAAGGGGGGACCTGATTTCAAATGTATGTTTGGACATAAGGGGTGACCCTTATCTAAAACGGTATAAAAATACTTGGTTAACACTGTCGTAGCCGTAGGTAACATGATAACAGCATGTTGAAATTGTGACACACAAGCTTTCTGGCAAAGTACAGCTGGAATTTTTCTAAAACTTAAATCCTTGCTCCATAAAGACCGGGAAATGAAAGCTTACATTTTAGACCAAGAAAAGGTAGCTGCAGGAGCAATTTGTTTAAATGAATGTATGCAGCACTATGCAGGTATGAGCTGCATGAACATCGTCTGAAATGTAAAAAAATGTTGATGCATGATAGCACATGCACCTACTGTAAATGGAGTCCTAGTTCTTTCCATCTTGAACTGAATGAGTTTCAAAGTAAAAGGCAAGGCACAAGTTTTATGGTTGGCATTAAAACATTTGATTAGGCCATTTGTTTCAAGTGCATTTACAGTTTAATTAACCTTTCTTAGAGACAGTAGGTCAACTGAGACAACAGAGCAGGATAATTGATACAATGCACTTTATAAGGCTATTGTATATTTAAATTAGACTTGTAAATGGTCAATGAGGGCAGATATCTTAAAAGAATAGGCAAACTTTCACAAAGCTTTGCATTGAATAATAAAGTTAGAGACTGTTGTTGAATAAAATCAAGTGAGTTTGCAGCTTTGTCTTTCATTTCATGTGGCATAATATTTTTTTATAATTGTAATTGTAGTATAGACCTACATTTATAAATTATAGTGGTTTAAGTAGTGAATGGTGATCCCAAAAATGATGCCAAGATAATAATAATACATTTTATTTCAAAGCGTTTTTCCAGGTGCTCAAAGACGCTTTACAGTGGTTTGATAGGATGATTACTATATTATAAAAATATTTAAACCTGAGATAAATATTAAATAAAAAAGTTCTGTGTTTTGTAAGCAGTAGCTTTTTCTACGCTTTGTGTTTCGACTCAACTCTCTTTGGAATTACAAATAAACCTTTGAGAACATTTGGACATTTTAACTGAAATTATTTTCTTTTTTGTCTTGAAAGAATTGTGAGCAAACAGATATTCGACAGCAGGTCATAGACATTTCTACACAGTTCGTAATTTATAAATGTTGATTCAATAATTTCGACAAGTGAACCAAGAGATTTGAGAGAAAGGTTTAAACGTAAAAAAATAAAGCACATACAACACATATTCCATAGAACATAACATTTTACATCTTCTATGTGTTTGTCGATCAACAAATTGAATTCAACTGCAATTGAATCGTCACTGACGAATAGGCGTTATTTCCTGCCACGTAACGGCGCATGCGCATCGCTCAGCTAACCATTTGACGACGTGTACCCGGTGTGTACAAGTATTCAGGCATATCACCTCTGCTAGGTAACAAACAGCCATTTGAACCTAAAAAGCCTTAAAAGAGCATAACATGGGAGGCTCGCAGAGTGTGGAGATACCGGGGGGAGGCTCCGAGGGATACCACGTCCTCAGGGTGAGTTTTTAGCTTCTACACCCTGCTGTTAGCTGTTAGCAGTTACCAGTTACCAGTTAGCTGTTAGTTTAGCCTCGGCTCAGAGGCGGAGGACTCCCTGGTCTGTGTGTTGACGAGAGGCCGAGGATGACTGCAGGGGCCTCCGTCGTGAAACACAAACACAGTGTTAGAAACAATGCACTCTTCGTTAGAGTTGTGTCAGTCATATATTTTGTATAGTTGTGTTTGTACGAATCGCTGCTTGTTCGCTAGTTAAATATGCTTAACAGAAGCTAACTGATGGAGAGGGGCTAGCCAAAGCTACGTATCCGCACTGAATGACAGCTGCCAAGCTGGTTTTGTTGGTGCATCCAATATCGGACATGTCCCACCCTGTGTACAATGATTTGTCTCTCTTGTTTTGCAAAATATAAATTACGAAGAATCGTGAAGCTAGCTAACAATGGACAGCTACTGTCAGTTGTCTTATTCCAGTAACAATCAGCTAATTTGAATGATAACATTAGTAGCTAGATGCACAATAGCCATAGCGGAATTGGTCCCATCCTGAAAGGAGCCGAGATCAAATAAACCTTTTTAGCTGCTATATACTGTAATGTACATTGAGCCAATGATAATCGTGAGTTTCAATTCAAATCAAACCAAACCAAAGCCTGATATATTTGTTTTCCAGCTCAGGTTTTACTTGTTTATTTTGTATGTACAGAGTTATTGAATACTCTTCATGTTCAAGAAATGAAATGCAGAAAGTGACTGTAAAGCAGCAGCTAATTTTCTTTCACTTTTATTCAGGTTCAAGAGAACTCGCCTGGACACCGCGCCGGACTGGAGCCTTTCTTTGACTTCATCGTCTCCATCAACGACACCAGACTGGTAGGGAAAACCTGCAAACTGTATCTTAACAGGAGCAAATACAAGTGTTATGATAGTGAACTGCATGTGTCATGCCCCTGTGCTCTTCCTCACCCCTCTGTCTACAGAACAAGGACAATGATACCTTGAAAGACCTTCTGAAAGCCAGTGTGGAGAAACCAGTTAAGATGCTGGTTTACTCTTCCAAGACTCTGGAGCTGCGGGAGTCTACAGTTACCCCCAGCAACCTGTGGGGGGGCCAGGGCTTGCTTGGTGTCTCCATTAGATTCTGCAGCTTTGAGGGAGCCAATGAAAACGTTTGGCATGTGCTGGTAAGCAACCTCAAAGTCTATAGAGTGGTGCCATGATAATGTCTTTTTCTTAGGATGACCTGGAAATTAGCATCACAAGGGCTACCTCAACCAAAACAAACGGCTTTCTTTGAATTGTTTTTGGGAATATTGCAAAAAATAAGATCTAGAGCAAGGCTCACTTTTAGGATTGTCAAGTCCTTCAGGGTTTTGGCCTGTATCAGTGATTTAGCCTGACTTGAGAGGCTGGAGGGCAACAGAGGACGCTTGGACAACTCAAATTTCGTTCTTTTTGTCTTTATTTATTTAAGACAGCTCCAAGAATTCATCAGGTTGAAAACCTTCAAAACACAAAATACAAACAAATGTTCGCTCACATGCTACACAAATTACAAACATTTTGCAGGCCTCACTGCATTCTCAATAACACAAACCATGTTTTAATAAAAAGGATAAATTGTTATTTTAAACCCACATCATTAACTTAAATGAATTAATCCGAGTGTTTATCTCGAAACAAGCACCAGAGAAAACTTCATCTGAACACCTTTGCTGTCTAAATTACACAGCAAACATCGGAGCACAGGCAGACCGCGCTGCGTAAAAAGCAGACGATTGCGCAATAGCACTCTCGCAACAACAGATCAAGCGCCTAAACACAAAACACAATTAACACCGGCGAAACATACCAACGGCGTCTCTGGAGCCTCACACACACACTGTTGCCTGGTTCTCCCTCCGTGGCTTTGAGAACAAGAGACCGGCCATCACAAACTACGCCCCTTTTGTTGCCGTGTTTACCGGAAGCGGCATTCATATTTTTTCTATACAGCTCACTTTAAACATTTAAAGTAGCCTACGCTATCCAAAATAAAACGAATAATACTATAATAATGATAATAATAATAATAATAATACTACTCTAAACGAAAACCACATAATTATATCTCAGTCCGTTTTCCACAGATATTACCATATTGATTTTCGTCTCGACAAGGATACTTAGATTTTTTTCTACAGCAGGATAATCTCTAAATATGAACACCATTTTTATAAAAGTATAATTGCAATCGACAGATGTAAATATGTAACGTAATGCAAAAAACACCGCTAAGCTAAAGGCAGCTAATTTTGGACGTGATAACATAAGTAGTCTTATTTAATCACTTGTTTGCAATCGCCATTTTTAAGACATGTTATAAACTTTAAACATTTATGTGTTATGAGTGTAATATCTACCCACGTATTTTATGTTGTGGAAACAAAACGGAAACATCTCTTAAGCTTGTGTTTACCACATACCTCGGTCAATAAACATTGACTTTCTGACAAGCGAACCCGAAAGTCATTACCCGGTTTAAGGCTCATTCCTGCACCACTCCTATAATATAGTTTTTTGTTAGAATGCTAGTTTGTTAACTTATTCTCCACCTGTCTAACAGGATGTGGAGCCCAACTCCCCGGCGGCCCTCGCCGGCTTGCGGCCGCACACTGACTACATCATTGGAGCTGACACTGTAATGAACGAGGTATGTTATCAGGCAACTGTCACTACTGCACATTCTCCACCTGATAATGATAGTGAATGTGTGTCTCCTAACGTTATCCACCTCCTCCGCCCCTCTGTTACTCTATCTGCAGTCAGAGGACTTGTTCTCGCTGATAGAAAGCCATGAAGGGAAAGGCCTGAAGCTCTACGTGTACAACACGGACACCGATAACTGCAGAGAGGTCATCATCACACCGAACAGTGCCTGGGGAGGAGAGGGCAGGTAACAGATGTTACACACTTTACCAATCATTGTTGGACCTACAGGTTTAAAATGAAGTTATAGGTTTCTAATAGTTCATTGTTTAGCTCTCTGGTTCGCAACTTCACTTCCACTTTCACTGGTTTTCAACTTTCACTTGTTGTTTTCGGTCCAGGCTGGTTTTCAATGGAAAAAGCTCTATAATGATTACATTTTATTTCACTTTATTGTCATTCCATTATGGGTAGATGCTACCAGATCTACTATAAGCCACCTGCTCAGTATCGAACAGTAAATGGATATAAGAAGAGACTAGCTGGGGAACATAATGGAGCATTTAGCAGCTAAAGAGACAGATATTTCCCTCAAGCAGTTGGTAGAGACCAAAAACTCAATATTGCTCAAAGTGAATTATAATGTTGCTTAAGATGTACCCACATCAACTTAAAGGTTCCTTGAGTCGTTTCTGTACCCTAGTAGCGCTTTGGAGCTATTTCCTTTGAGTTTGTTTATCATGCGTAGTACACGAACACTCAATAAGGTGACAGGATACACATTTCTGCCAATTGTTTTACATCACTGCGCTATTTCATTCAGCAGTAACATGCAAAGATACAGTAGAAGAAGAAGTATGCTAGTAAACCCTGATTTTGGGATGTATTTTTAATAATACAAAGAAAACAACTTTGCCAACATTTTGTAAGGAAGTAAATGCATGTCAACCCATTTGATGGAGCACAGGGATATACACAGCGTATTTCTTTGAGTAACAGATATCTTATTTGTTTATTAGACAACTCAACAGGGTCACTTGTTAAAAGGTGATGATATGACAGTATTGTTTACACTGCCCCCAAGTGGGCATACAGATTGTTATTGCAGGTTGAGGATTCAATATTTCTGTCTGTTTATCTGGCCAATTCTCTGGATGTAATTATTTTTGGAGTCTTTATAAACAGTCGGTGGTTTGGCACAGACACATTGCCACCCCATTTGAACCCCACCCATATAGTTCTGATTTCACAACACACTTGGGGGAATTTTAACCTGACAGTTTGTTTACACAAAACCATCTGAGAAGAAGCTGCCATTGGTGGAAGGGGTTCTGGAAAGTGAAGCCACTTAAAAAAAAAAATACTGGGCAGCTGATTGGATGAACCACCTGTCAATGAAACTCTTGCAGAAGCCAGTCTCTTCACACACACCTTAACCCCCCCCCCTCCCAATAGCTGCAGGTACCTAAACATTTGCTGATTGGTCAATATACTGGTTGGTCGGATACAAGAGCATGAAGCAGGAGAAGATGGAGCAATCCTATTTCAATCTCAGAACAATTCAGAGCTATATTCAGTGGTCTGGAACCAGGCTAATCTAAAGTGTTTTAAAAAAATATATTTTAGGTTTGTTAGATCAATTCTTAACTTTTGTTCCTCCATTTTCCAGCCTTGGATGTGGGATCGGCTACGGTTACCTGCACAGAATTCCTACAAGGCCTTTTGAGGAGGGGAAGAAGATCAGCTTTCCTGGAAACCCCCCCAGTGAGCCCCTCAGTCCGCTGAAGGACGGATTCACTGAGGTCAGAACACACACTAACACAATCAGGGTTGAACTTAGCAATCTAACTCAAACCCTCAGTTTGGATAGGAAACATGCTCAAAGCAAAGATCTTAAGTATTAATGTAATACCTCATTTATTCACCATTTGAATGTACCTACGTCTGACGTGAACATCATCTAGTCATTTGATTTACAGATAACTGAAGCCATTTTATAAACGCAATTATTATTTATGGAAAATAAGGGGACTTTTTTAATTATGTAATTTAAAGGAATTTGTTTTTTTTGGAAAGAATTTAGTGATTTTCTGAAAAATGTGGTCTTTAAAAAAGGAATAAAACATGAAATCCTTTTTTTAATTTTTTTTATTACATGTGAAGTTGTGTGTTCTTTAGACTCTGCTCACACTGTAAAGATGCAGGTTCCCTCAGTATGTAAGCAGCGGAGCCGGCAGGAGGACGGAGAGCTGTGGTGATACATTGGGATGAGTGTGACCTTTTCCCTCCACTGCCTCCTTCAGGTGCAGCTCTCAGCAGTGACCCCCCCTCCTGCAGCCCCTTCTGCCCCCACAGGCCTTGGAGATTCACTGTCTGGCCTGTCAATCAGCACGGCCCCGCCCACCATGCCCCGGGAGCTGCAGACAGGTATTTCTCTTTTTTCACCCAAGTAATCGGTTATATGACGGTGTATTTACTCCACATATTTAAATCTAACGTGTTATTTGTACCCCCCCTCAGGGTTGCCTACAGTGCCTCTGCTCTCCACCTCCACCAGCCCCGCCCTCAGCCCACTCACTCCACTGAATCCTGCCGCCATCGGCTTCAACCCCGCCTCCGCCTTCAACCCCGCCTCCGCCTTCAACCCCGCCACCACGCTACCAGGTGGGTGATTTTCCAGACATTTTCATCCCAAACACACGCCATCAGTCTGCTGAGTCAGCAAACCTTGCATAGCAAACGTTTGGGAAAGCAGTGGCAGACACACAACTCTCTCTCTCACTCACTCTCTCTCTCTCCTCTCTCTCTCATGAGTGTTTACATACCTTTCCAGAAAACATAGAAATGTCTGCCTCAACTGTATTAGACAATACTAGGTCTCAACTGCTTCCAATGTCTAAACATAGCCTTTGTGTAAGTTCCTATCGGGCGCCTTGCAATATTTCTGTTTTGATTCTAGTTATTGATTTTGGTACCATGAACTGTCGGAATTCCCGCCATCCATTTGTTTTAATAAGAGATTATCCAAATCGGGTTAAATCACATTCACTCTTGTGGAATATTAAAACTTCTCTAATTTATTTTCCATAGTGGCTTCATTACAATACAAGAGTCGACCAACTGTAGTGTAAATATATTTCAAAATGAATGAATGTATAATAGCATTGTGTGTGTGTGTGTGTGTGTGTGTGTGTAGGTCTGATGCCCCTCCCAGCTGGCTTGCCTCCGCTCCCTCACCTGCCCAACCTCAACCTGACACTGCCAGACCTCAGTGCCATGACCCTAGCAGGCACCTTACCAGTAGGAACCGGTAAGTACAGCATCGTTATCCCACAAAACAAAACAGGCATCAATCTTTGCCCAAAAGATGTAGTATATAAATACCATGTTGTTTTATGTAGTATGTATTACTGGTCACCCTCACTGATGCTTAATGTGAACATTATACATATAAAAGCTAGCAGCGATGCGCTCACCTTCTCTTGTTTTCTCTTCTTTCTCCATCAGTCCCCTCTCTGGCTTCGCTCCCTTCCTTCAACTTCCCCGGCCTGGCCCCCTTACCCCCTCTCCTCCCCCAGGCGATGCTCCCCCTCCTGCCCCCCCATCCCACAGCCTCCGTCACAGTCACGGCAGCGCCCGCCCCCGAGCCTGCCGCCGTCCCCACGGAAACAGCCTCCTCGAACACCACGGAATCAGCGCCTCCGACGGAAACAACGCTAACCTCATAACCTGGGAGAGAAACATCCCGCTTGCCATCAAACCAAAACACACACCCGGTTTCTCTCCCTCCCCCTCTGTCTGTCTTTCTCTGTATTTTTCTATTTATTTGGCCAAGAGGGACACGCACAGGTGGGCACCCTCCAGGTTTGGGTGAGGAAGCGATGAAGGATGAGTGGATATGAAGAATGGAGGACGGCTGTGGACCGACATGTCTTTATGACCAGATCGTCACGGAGCTCGTCCACGCGCCCTAGAGGAGGACTCTAACAACACTCACACACAACAAGGACTTCCCCCTTTCTGATCTGGCAAGCCTCTCTGTTTCACTCTTGTTTTTTTATATATATATAAACAGTGTATGTTAACGGGGCTGGACGATAGATTTACTGGATCTACATTATAAATTAACCTACCACACTTAAATGAAACTGGACTAAAGTGGGTCTACAGAAGAAACGCACTGCTGTATGAAAACAGGTAAACCATTACTTTTTTGATCTCATCATCCAGCCCTGACATGTAACCTTTTATTAGTTAATGGCACCCCTGACCAATAGATCGATTTGATTGACATGTATACATTTCTGTTGGAAATTGCTGTATGAGTGTCTCCACCCAATGAATGAAGCTGCATTATTTTGCACCACCTTTTTTGTGTTCTGAAATTATTAGTCTGTCCCTTTGTATGTATAACCAGAACTCTATAGGTTCCGTTTTGACCACACCGGGAGGTAACAGCTTAAAGGCCGTGCCGGGGGGGGGTCAAAATGCAGCATGCTTATAAAGCATGCTGCATTTTGTGTGTGATCAGTAGGGAGGGTGGGACATGGGTGAGGAGGTGCTTATTTTTGCAGTACTTTACGTCTCCTCCTGGCATGGCTGAACTGATAGGCAGGTGCAGTGATGCAGTACGACCACCAGGTGTCACTGTAACAGCTTATATCCCACTGTACAGCGCAAGCAATAAAGCCAAATTAATTTTACATGATGCTTCCTGTGTCTTTATACAGTCAGGGTTTCTTTTGCATACTCTAACAAACCAAACACAAAATGGTTCGTAATTATTGAATATTGAGATAAAAAGGAAATAAAATAGCATCTTTGTGCACACTGAATATATTTCAACGTTAATTTTTCAGTTTAAAGTATAATTCTTGAGAAAATCCACCTTAGAAATGCCTTCAAATATCGTGAATCTGTATTAAGAATGAACAATGCGCTTCCTCATTCAACTCTTATTATACATCCATGATTTAACTGTGTCACTCCCTGTGCTCCGTCTTCTTCTAGTGATGGCGCTAAACCCTGGACAGTAAATATACGGTCACACTGCAGGAATTAAGACTTGTAAGGCAATCTTTATTGCATATGAACATGGCCTAGCGTTGACCCCGCCAAAAATATGATCCCACACATGTAGCTTACAAAGTCTGCACTTACATTAATATCTTTATGTATGTCAATCATTTGGTTTAATACCGGCACCCATTTTCATTGTTTTTATGTCAAGTAGATGAGAAAAGGGAGAAATTAAGACAGTAGTGGAGAGGAACTGGATATAATTACAATTGATCAAACTCGACACCTAACCCGTGTCTACGGAAGATGACAGGGCCATATGTGCCAATTCTTTTTGACCAAAAGTGATTTTTTTTGTTGAGTTCTGAAACTAAAGTCAGAATTCTGAGAAAAAAAACCTTTCGTCACTTTTTATTTATTTGTGAGCAGCAAACCGTGAGCAGGTACTTCCTGGACATCTCTCTTTGGCTTCTCTGTTCATCTAACAGGCAGCTCTAGTAAAAATAAAATCAATTAAGACTTGCCACTTGTCTTAAAGATTATTTTTGGGCCTGTTAAGAACTTTTTAGAATGATAGATTTGAAGGGGGTAAACATGCGTAAAGTGTCCACAGGTCGGATTCTAACCTGCGTCCTTACATCAGATTTCTCACCACAGACCCGCTTTAAGGCAGGCTGCCTACATTTTAAAAAGGGGTTTTATGATGTCACAACACAAACAGGTAAGTGTTTTATTTACAGGACGACAACATTTGGATATATTCTCTCTATTCTGAGTAAACCACGCCGCAACAGCCCAGAGCAGCTTCTTCTTCTGGCATGAGAAGGTGTGACCGTCCCTCTCTATGCAGCTTACTGCTCCAAAAACAAATGTGGACATGTTGGTTGCAAATGTGTTGCACCCACCCAACAAAATAGCACAGCAGGGTGTCTGCAGTGTTCAGTTCAAGTATGCACATATGCGAGGCATTCACACAATTCAAAACAAAAAAAGCAACATTAATAGCAGCAAACTGAGAACAGCTTTTGGGAAATAAACGCAGTGAGATGCAGGGAAGCAACGGAGAAGCCTCAGTTTTATGTATTTGCTAATGAGTAATGTCTCCAGCACATGAAATGCACACCGAGTGTTCAGCAGTAACGGCTGATCCAGTCCCTCGGGTCAGCGGTTTCAAAAACATCTCATCTGAACAACAAAAATGAATTAAGACAGATGCTCAGATCCACTTCCTGTAAACTTGGCGGTAGATCTGAATTGCTTCGCGACAAAAAAAAAAGTAGAACTGATGGAGCCCACGCTGAAGTACTTCATGCCAAATGTGTTGACACCAGATCACCGTGATCTGAATCGGAAGTGCAAATAAACACCAGAAGTTTAATCTGGATCTTTTTTCTCAATTTTTCTCAAGTCCCATCAAGGTAACATCACTTTTAAGTGCAGAGGGACTATAAGGGTAGAAGTAATTGACGTTTATGAGTCATTTTGTGCCACGGAAAGATGGATTGCAGTGTTCATCTGAGCTTGATGGAAACGTGCACCTCTTCACCCCTTTCTTCTGCTGCCCGCTGCTCAAAGCCAACGTCCAATCAGTGACGAGAGAACATCTGGAACAGCGGCATGGAAAGGGCATCAATAGGTTCTGAAATGTCTCTTACGGGGTTATTTATTAAAGTCCATAAAGAATCCATGGCTCCAAACAAAGCCGAGCCCCTCTTCTTACCTCACATGTTGAGTTCAAGGACATATGCAAACGGAGCATCCTTCTCTCTTACTTTTGTCCATTTCTGTTGCTTATTTATTCATCCATTTGGAAACAGCTCAGGTAAACAAACAGAAAAGATAGATTCCTGCTCTGTGATAGGCCAGAGTTAGTCATGTGACAGTCAGTAGGTGGCGAGGGATGAGGAGGGCTGCAGGGTTCCGGAGGAGGTGGAGCGTCTCATGTGTGGGAGGAGGTAGGAGTCTGAGCACAGCTGGTGGACGTCGAAGCGGTCCTCCTTACGGTAGGCCAAACAGCGGCGGATAAACGCCTGCAGGGGATAATTATTAGCAAACGTGTGTGTGTGTGTGTGTGTACACACTTCATAATCATAAGAGGAGATATTGTACCTATTTATAGCTGCACATTATTCATATGGTACAGCATGTGTAAACAGCCTTATGTATGAAAGCACTTGGTGGACATCAATACATCAAATAGTGAAATTTCAACTTATGCTCGATTATGAATTTTTAAAAACTGTTTGTATATTTAATGGCATACACAGTGTTCTGTGTTACCTTGGCCTCTGTGGTAGCCTGGGGTTTAGCGGGGAACTGGACCTCGGTGGCTTTGAGGATGGTGTTCTCCTGGAGGATGTCCTGCTGGGACTGGTTGTGACCAAACGGCTGGGGAAACAAAGCAAGGAGAGATCATCAGTTATACGGAAAACAACATTTAAAGCACGAGAATGGTCCTGATTGGGCTACATTGCTGTAGCAGGTGGTGTTGTACCTTGCGTCCGTAGAGGCACTGGAAGAAGATCACTCCCACAGACCAGACGTCCACCTTGTTGGAGATTTTAGGGGGCTCCTTCCCCACCACAAAACACTCTGGAGGAAGATACCTGACATACACACACACAAATATCACAGAGAGCTCATACATGTTTTTCTCAAACCAGGACTCCTAGATATTACGTTGATTATTTCAATAGTTATGTATCACGAGTATGTTCGGTAACACAAGACAGATAATGTTTCATGTGTGTGTGTGTGTGTGTGTGTGTGTGTGTGTGTGTGTGTGTGTGTGTGTGTGTGTGTGTGTGTGTGTGTGTGTGTGTGTGTGTGTTACCAGTAGGTGCCTGCTCCCTGTGATGTGAGGTCCATCCCGTCCACGCCGTAGTTATCATCGTCCATGATCTTAGACAGACCAAAGTCTGTGATTTTGATTTCTCCACACGCAGTGCCATCCACCAATAAGATGTTGCCTGCAGAGACAGAGACTCAGGCTCAAATACAGGGAAGGGCTGCACTGGAGTACAGCGGTGAGGAGGACACAACATCGTGTATGACCAGTTTGAGGTGGATTACTGTTACAACACTTTTGAACAACAACTATCAGCTTTCAGAACAAGAGACTTGTATGTGTTTAACACTCAAAGCAGACGATGTTATCACAGTTATACCAAAACATACTTTACTCACTAATGTATCAAATATATTTAGGATTTTTTTGTATAATCTTATTCCAAAAAAACGTCATAGTATATATCGAAAATATCACATAAAAACTACTTGGTGTAGTTTGTCACAATTATGCAAAGAAAAAGGCAATAAATATAATACAAACTTCCAGTAATATTTTTCATCAAATTCTAGCTTTTTTGAAAACCATTACATTTACTTTTTAAATCCTTTTTTATGACATACAGCTTTTAAAGCTTGTTTTTGTCACTATACTGTGAGTTTCTGCCTACTTTGCTACAACCTTGATGACACACCACACGATGACAAACAGAGTAGGCCCCTTTTAATGACTCCAATGATTCATTGAATAACTTTGTTATTTATGGGACTCACCAGGTTTGAGGTCGTAGTGGATGATGGGGGGTTTGATTTCGTTGAGGTAGCGCAGGGCGCTCACGATCTGCATGACGATGGAGCGGGCCTCCTTCTCCGACATCAGCTTGTTCTGCTTCAGGTAGAAGTCCAGGTCGTTGCCTTCACAGAACTCCAGAACTGTACAGAACCTACGGGAGGGACGCAGAGACACACACACACGGTTACACACACGGACACACAACGGATACACACACAGATACACACAGGAGAAGAGGATCAACAGCTGAATGTGAACACATCGAGGCACTTGAACTGAACTTATTGGCACAAAATGATATCATCCTCAGGAGATTGGATTTTTACCAACGCAGTTTATTTTAAAAGTTGAAAAGACTTTAGGCTTTCACTTCCCCTCCTCCACGCAGAGGTCAGAGGTCAGAGCCAGGAGCCTTTCTTAAGTTACCAGCTGTAAATATGAGCTTCTAAAGGTTTGCTAGCATGTGTAAGGGGCTGAGAGGAAGGGTAGCAGTATTGGGAGCAGGTGTGGAGACCTCACACCTGCTGCTAATCACTCTCTCAAGGGAGACAAAGCACACAGAGTTGCTCAGCTGTGTGTGGCACATGGAGGCTCCCAGTGTGAGGAAACGTTTTGGTAAGCTGGTAAGTTGGTTAGCGGCCTGGCTACGTTAGCCTTTGTTTAATGGAAGGTCTTTTTGAGTTTGATAGCAATAAAGCCTCTTTTTGGATTTGAACACTCCCTCTGTCGTGATTGCTGCACTACCACTTTCCTCTTTATCTGCCCAGTCCTGTTAATCATTGTGCAAGATGAGCAGGGGCTACGCCGATCCTTTGTACTCAACACAGCAAGGGTTAGCTTTGCCTATCTGGACACATATTTGGTATCCTAACTACCAGTTGTTTTAACTCCCTTTACACATGACTTAGGTTACAATTAAACCTTAGCATTGTCCGGGCACGTTGGGGCTGAATTACGCTTTTTTCTTGCTTTGACTATTTACACGTTCCTAATCTGATGACGCCCTTCCGTGTTTGCTCTTACGTGGAGCAGCCCTCAATTCCTGGGCAGGGCTTTTCCAAAAGGTTTCAAAGTCACTGATATGGTTTTAAAGGAACAGTGAAACACACAGGATTTACGGCATGGAGTCTAACCGATGCACTAGGACTGTCTTTGGACCACCTTAAAGAAAAAGACTTCACGTGTACTGTATGTTGCATTTAGAATACTTGAGCTGCTTTCTCTTTACGTCAGAAAGCCCCTTTTGATGAGCAGCTGTCATATCTATCTAGGCTCTCTCCAAAGCTGTCCTATTTGTCTACCTCACAAATGAAAGTCCTCAATGAAAATAAAGTCATTTGAATGTGATGCCACCAGACAAAAAACAGTCATTTAACCATGCAGAAAGCAGCTTTTTGTGTGGCGCTTCCTCGATCTCTTTATAGTGTGACTTTGGTGAAACTGGATCAACCAGTCACACAATAACAGAAAGCCGACTAACATATCGAGGCTAAGCTAGTCTAGCAACTTGCATGTTCGGCAAAGTAAAACTACTGTTATGTCAAAAGAGTCCGGTGGCTTTTGGTGAGAGAATAGGAAAAAGGGCTGCCCGATGTAAAGGAAAGGTTCCACAAATATCTTCAATGTAGGGAACATTGAAAGCCATTTACATTTTTTTACACCATATTTTAGGTAGCTTAAATATGTTTTGCTGTTTTGCATCCACTCGTACATTTTATATTTCATTTAACTTGTATATTTTCTACTTTTTAATGCCGTTTTATTTCTATTTTGAAATGTTTCTATTTTAGAATTGTTTATTTCTACTCTTTTAATTTCTACTTATATATGCAATGCCTTGTTTTGTTATGCAATAAAATTCCTAATTTGGGATCAATAAAGTACAACTTATCTCATTTATCTTAGCTTATAAAGCGACTATGGAGAAGTACCTCATTCAACCCCACTTCAAAACATCCCAAATATCCCTTTAAAGCAGGGGTGGGGAACCTTTTTCCTCTCAAGGGCCATTTCAATTTTTTCAACATCCTCCGAGGGTCGTACGAATGATTGACCTCTGCTTAAAAATACTAAAATCACAGCCCATTCATTTTGCCTTTCTTTCATGCTGTGCAAAGAAAAAGCAACCTCTTAATCCAGATATCTCACCATGACTCACGCACGCATTCACGTGCACGGTTGTGGCATGACCACCAGAACAGAAAAGATATTGGACGCAAGATATGTACAAAGGTATTTAGTTTGTGGACATGATTTAAATGTGGGGGG
>NW_011352059.1:74097-115035 GCF_000735185.1 Notothenia coriiceps | reverse complement strand
TCGGGGATGTTATTGAATCCCGCACTAATTCCACAACAAGTTTGATACCCTCACGATTTAGCCTATATCTCTTGATCAATTCACAGTCTTCCATTGTCTCCAAAACATTTCGTCTCTCAGCCATTTTCAGATTCTTTGTGAATAGGTCTTACTGAGTTAGGAGTCCTCTCGAGGACTTTTAAGCTCTCCCAGACTTAGGTGCTACTTTTAGGCCTAAAATACTTTGTGAATTGCTCTTAGTGAATAAAATTAGGAGTCCTAAATGTAAGACTGACACAACCACTATGCTTAGGAGTTTCTCCTAAATTCGCCAGTTAGGAGCTACTTTTAGCCCTAAAATCCTTTGTGAATACGGCCCCAGAGCTTTTATTTAATTTAATTATGATATATTTTATGATTTCTGATTTATCTTTCATGAAGTCCAACATTTTTACAAATGTTTTTACACATTTAAGTTTACAGATTCATTGAGCGTTAAAATTGACAGTGCTTATATAACGCATTTTAAGTACATTTATAATGCAATGCAATCGTAGACATGGGCATCATAGAAAATGTGATTACCCAAAAGGGGTACTTTTTTTGTGGTGTTCTTGTTGTTGTTACATTTGATTTCATTTTTCCCACCAGCCAACACACAAAATAACTTGGAAACGAGTGACGTCAGCAAGTCCCAACACTTCAGCATGGCAGCATCACTCCTGGAGGTGAGCGCAGAGATCGAGTGATGGTAAACTATTAACTTATTATCTGTATCAGCACGAAATGATTGAAAAAAGTTATGTCTTTTCCCTTCAGGTGAAGAGGTCTGCCCTGGCAAAGAGTTTGACCGAACGCTCCTTTATGACCCACAGAGAGAGTGTGATCAAACCCCTCAGCGCCGATCAGGCGTCTGACTGTAGGGACGCCTTTGTGAAGGTAATAAATCTGACCCAATGACTGGCAATCAGAAGGCTTCCAACTTCCTTATTGGATCCTTTCATATAGAAAAAATGTTGCGTACTACAATTGATAAAGATAACAGCATGACGTCATTTTAACCTTTGATTTCAGAGGGATTCATTGAAAACTCAAACTAGAACTTCAACACAATTTAAAAGAGGAGGGTACAGGCAGGGGTTTTCAGATACATCAGTTGTCATGAGAGTGGGGATGCAGGGATTATTACAAACAACCATCCAGTCACTGAGGAACTACACTCTACTTGAACCCCATTTGTGCTCTTTCCTATGCCACCAAACTACTTTGACAAAAACGGTAATGTTACCTTGCAGAACACAGGGGCTGCTGGTCTACCTCTGCCTCTAATGGTTTGTGTTGTTATGTGACTTTGGTTAGGTCAGAATCTTCAAAGTCACAAAAAACTAACCGATCAAGGCAGCGATAGACTTCCTTGTTCTGCGAGATAAAATTACTGTTTTTGTCAATGGAGTGGATATGGCGAGAGCTTATATAACAGCTTCAGTTCCTTATGCATTGTATAATTGTCTGACGGGAAAGTTAAGCATCAAAAATATTCTAAGTATAGCGTAAACTTAAATCGATGTTGACCCTTTGTGTGGGTCTTTATTTTAGGTGGTTAAACTGAATTTGCTACTCCTGTTCACAGCAGTACGTTTCTTGACAAACTATTGCTTTAATATTCCTTTGTGAGTTGGACTGATTCCTCTTGATAAGAAGATCAAATTACATTTTAACATTTTGTATCGATCGCTCAGGCAATCTACAACAAGCTGTTCATATGGATCGTTGAGAAAATCAACAATGTCATCTATAAGAAGTTGACCAAAAGCCCCAAATCCTCCTTCCTGTCAATCGGCCTGCTCGATATCTTTGGTTTTGAGAACTTCAAAACAAACAGGTAAACTTGTTTTTTTCTATCATGTTGAGCACAGCACTGTTTTACACTTAGTTACAGCTGTTCAAATGTAACCCTGTCATCCTACAGCTTCGAGCAGCTGTGCATAAACTTCGCTAACGAGAAGCTGCAGCAGTTCTTCGTGGGCCACATCTTCAAGCTGGAGCAGAAGGAGTACCTGAAGGAGGACATTGTTTGGAATACCATCGAATTCAGTGACAATCAGAGCATCCTGGACGTTCTGGCTGTGAAACCCTGTAACCTTCTCGCTCTGATCGATGAAGAAAGCCACTTTCCAAAGGTTGGTTGCGCTATACAAGGGTTGCTTTTAAGACAAATCACACAGCAAGTATTATTAAAGTCTTTACTTTGGAATCTGCCAGTTCAGTAATATATGTTCTGCTGGTTTTAAAGTTAAAGTATTGTTTGGTGTGCCACAGGGCTCTGACGCCACTATGCTGAACAAGATGAACCAACAACATCGTAGGAACAAGAACTACCTCTCCTCCAGAAGTGAATACGACACAGACTTTGGCGTTCGCCACTATGCTGGCATCGTATACTACGACTCCAAAGGTACAAAAACAATATTTACAAAAAGTCCAACTGAAGACTAATGATCTGTTGCATGGTGATAGTATTTTTATTTTTTTCCCCTGAAGGCTTCCTGGAAAAGAACAGAGATGCGGTCAGTTCTGACATGATCAACATGGTGAAAAAGACCAAGAATATGCTGCTTCAACAGATATTTGAGGAAGAGCTTTCAACCAATAATGTAAAGATCAGTAACAACAAGAAGATCGTCATGACGCCCAACAACTCTCTACGGGTATGGCAATGTACTCCCATATGCATGTCATTTACTTTTACAATGCTACATAAATCTTCTACTTATTTGGTTGGACAATGGTGCTAAAAGGTTGACAATTTTGGTTTGGGAACAACCCAAAGTAAAATCCTGGTTCCCTTGACAAAAGTGCCATTGGATTTTGTATTATTGCTGAAAATGTGCTCTGTGGTTAACAAAAGCTTCACAACTAAACACCCTGATAGGATCTTTGAATCATAACTGCAACAGCTAACATTAGCTAACATTAGCTAAAAAGCTAACGTTAAGCTATAAAGTAGCTACACCACTGTCACATGACTTCAACATCACCACAGCTCAACTTAATGGGGACTTGTTTGTCGCTGTGATTTTGAATGTATAAAGGAAACTGGATACAGCTTTCTAGGTGGGCTTCCATGACGGACCAGGAAGTTGTAATTCCACGATTTAGCCACAACCAAAATTAGCTTCAAGTGCTCTTCCTCATTCCTTGGGCGTTAAGTAGTCTCATTTTGCCACTTGATAGCATCCTCCTTTTTTGAGGCCAGTAAAATCATAGTTTATAATGTAAAACAAAGTTTAAAATATTGATATTTTAGACTGTAAGTAAAACCCATGACTTTGAGACGAGGGACCAGAAGTTGCAAAAATGCTAACTCATGTCCATGTTTTAGGACTCATTCCTGCAGCACTCTATTGATAACATGACTTTAGTATTTTTTCTTTCATCCATGCAGGCCCACACTGACAACCGTAAGCAAGTGGCGACGCTGAGCGCTCAGTTCCGTCAGTCTCTGGACTCCCTGATGAAGGCTCTGTCCGCCTGCCAGCCTTCCTTCATCCGCTGCTTCAAACCCAACAACGAAAAGCAGTCTGAGGCGAGTCTCACATGAGCAACTACTGTATATTGTGGTCAAAATAACACGCAACGAGTGCTATGTTTAGCATTTTTAAACATGACTATCATTAAGCAGTTATGTATTATAAGCACATTAGATGAAGGTTGAGAGAAGTGTCAGTGATGTTTGTCATAGGAAATGTCACTAAATCCTGTATCCTGGGAGTCTACCTTCATTGAAGAGGATAAGATTAATTTTCCAATCTACTTTTCAGCTGCCCTACCATCTGCCCTTTCACTGGATAAACAATGGCCTCTTCCTGCTTGGTGCCATAAAGCAATTTTTTTTTTTTATATATATATAAGCTGCTATTGTACAGTAGTAACTGGGAAGCTTTCCCAATCCCTTTTAAATTAATATCATCTATCTTCCCTCACTGTTATTTTTCCGGCCATGTTAGGGCAAGCTATAGAAGAGCAGGTCCACAACCTTCGTCCTGAATGTATTATATCAACGACTGGAATGATTGACATGACATTTTGTACAGATATTTATGATCCCCAGAGGATGATCTCCCTACTACTTTGGCCATCCCCTGAGTTTTCTTTTTGTGCCACAAAGTTTGAATTTATCCTGTAAAATATCTTAACATCCACATGATAGAGAACACAACGTTTTGTACAGATATTCCTGGTTCCCAGATGATGAATCCTAATGACTTTGGCCAACCTCTGACTTTTTCTTCTAACGCCACCACGTCATATTTAGTGAAATATCACAACAACTATTGGATAGATTGCCATGCAATATGTAGGTCTGGTTGTTTCGGTCCTGGCCATTTACTTTTTTGTCAAATAGTTATTTTTTAATAACATGTTCATGTTTAAAGTGGTGCTTTGGCATGATTCTCTCTGGAGAAATTGATTGGTCATCAAAATCATATGAGTGTTACTGGACTAAGAACTTCTTCAGTTGAGGACAGTCATAAAAATGTGGTGCTGACATTAATGTTCCCCCAAGATGAATTGTATTAATTTTGATGAGCCCTTTTGGTCTTAATCTGGTCATTTTTTGTAATTTTGCAGTTATCGGTTTATTACCTATAACATAAAAATGAAGAAAGAAATGATAGTATTCTCACGCTAAGATGGTGAACATGGTAACCATTATCCCTGCTTAACATCAGCATGTTAGAATGGACAAGTAATGTTTCTGTTGCTGTGATGGTAAAGGCAAGAATAAATGCAACTCAGACCCACATAGAAATAACATTCACATAAGCTTTAATGTGCTCTCCTTTTAGACGTTTGACAGAGAGCTGTGTATGCGTCAGCTGAGATACTCCGGCATGTTGGACACCATCCGCATCCGGAAGCTGGGATTCCCAATTCGCCACACCTTTGAGGACTTCCTGAAGCGCTACAGGGTGCTGCTGAAGACGACCGTCTGTGACCCAAAAACTGTATGTTGTGATGTAGTGTTGTTGACGATCATATGTTACAAAGTTGATTTCATAAATTGTCATAAGTCTTATTCGTTGAATCTTAACTGTAACTGCTAACATGTCCTTATGAGACGGTTGTCTTCTCCCCCCCAGAGAGATTTGGGCTGTTTTTAGCCTCTTTTCAGCATTTTTCTTTCTCACCAGGAGACAGCTGCTGCCTGTTGTGAAGCCATCTGCAAGACGGAGATTCAAGGAGAGGACGTGTGGAAAATAGGAAGGACCAAGATCTTCCTGAGGGTGAAAAAAGCGTTTAATTCAAACCATGTTGTTCCACAGCTTTCTAAATCGTTTCAGCACAGTAGAACATCACTGCAGATGAACAGTTAACTGGGGAAGTAGTGTCAGTGTTATGAACTATTATGTATATATATTTCTACGGGAAGTACTGTACTGTATGCTGGGGTTGACTATTATTTATTTTCTTTCAAAAATAAATTGAATATCTTGAAACCTTATCGCATCTGATTGCAATTCATCCACTTCATTTTAGGATGCCCATGACGCCATCCTGGAACGCCTCAGGGAAGAGAAACTCAGCAAAATAGCTCTGGTGATCCAGAGGGTCATGATGGGACACAAAGACAGGTGCAGCTTCTAAGAAAAGTACAAAGAGGAAATCCCCAAAAGATGTGTCCTGTACTTCAGCTACAGATGATGTTTATGTAGTATTGATATACATGCTGCCATATATGATAAGACAAGATTATGATACAATGATAAAGAAACACAGGATAGGACAAATAAAAGCACATCTTATAAGGATACAAATAATTATGAATTCAATAAATTAAAGTTGAAGTAAGAATTAAATAAAACACTGAGTAAATGGCCTTAGACATCCGGATTTAGAAGCAAACTGAATCTACTTAATATAAATATGCACAGTAAGGGTGTATATTTACAAACTAATATGAATTAATATATTTATGAATATGAAAGATTAATTTCAAAGTTTACAGGGTAAGTTTGAAAGCTTTTTCAGTTATAAGGTTGGGATCAAGCCTTAGTTGTTGAGCCTGAGGGCATAAATAATCAGTCAAATATCAAATGGGGTGTCACAAAAAAGTAATTAAGAGACAGTGGGGGATTGAGGAGTGTGTTTCTTCTTATTTTTACAGAAAGTCTTTCCTGAAGAAGCGGAGGGCAGCTGTGGTTTTGCAGAAGAACTGGAGAGCTTACAGACAGGAGAAATTGCGAAGAAAGGTCCGATGCTTCATAAGCTTTTATACAACTCAGAGCTTGCAGCTGTAATAATGCTCTCTTTCTCTTTGGCGTTAGCTTTAACTTATTTCCAGTCCACTGACCTTCTCCTTTGTTTCCACTCTTGCTCCGAACAGCTCCAGCATGGCTTTGATCGTCTAAAGTCGAAGATCCGCAGTCGGAAGATGCAGCAACAGTTCCAAAGACAGCGCGAAGCAGCACTCACCATACAGAACCAGGCATGTACTGTGGAAACTGTAGATTACCTTTATTTAGTTACCCAGGTTGAAAGATGAAGTATCTTCACATCTTTAAAGAAAGATACCGTATTTTATTTACAGAGGAATGTGAAGACGTATTGTCTAAAAACCCTCAAAATGTGTAATTTTCTAGATGACATATTACGGAAAAATAATTACAGTAATGTAAAATATACAATTTGTATTTTTCTATCAATTATTTTAAACATAACACAAAACTAATATAGTTTAGTACTTGACAAATTAAACACTGATCAGTCATCATAAGACACACACACACACACACACACACACACACACACACACACCTACATTCTTATATTTACTTAAATATGCTGTATAAACTGTATATTATTTATATAGAAACGTTATTTAAAAATATTATACAATATTGAGATTTATATACTTTTACATATTTTTGTTCATTTTAAAGTGTATAAATGAAATATATTTAAAATATAGTGCAGTGCATCAGGATTGCACTGAGATTGAGATTTTTTTTTAAGTCTAAATTTATAAATAGGATTTGGGAATTTATTAAAATGCATTCTACATGTTTTTCAAATGAGCTTCAGAGTTTAAACACATCTTTAGCTTTTTGGGGGGGAAATGGAAATCAATTTAACTTCACTAGTATTTTATCAGTAAGTATATACATTAATGCATTGATTATTCTGAAAGGTTATTAATTATTTCTAATGACCTCTAGGTTCGAGGCTACCGGGCTAAGAAGGTCTATAAGCAGAAGAGAGAGGCCATCATTCTGCTGCAGGCTTACACGAGAGGAACCATGTCCAGAAGAGAAACTTCAAAGCTGAGGAACAATGTGAGACCTTAAAATACAAATAACATAATAAATGTCAAGATGTTGTATTCTAAAACCTTCCACCCCTACCTTTCTCTCTCCTCTCTCTAACCCACCCGTCACAGGCCTCCATTTTACGTCAGCAGAAGGAGGCCCAACAGCGAATTGCTGTGGAGCTTCAGCAGCGACTGAATGTTATCGCCAAGTCGCAGCCAGCAGTTCGGGAGTCTGAGCCAATCGTAGAGCAGGATTCAGAGGAGGAATCTATTGACCTCATGCCCCTGCCTCCTGTGAAAAATGTATCAGAGGTAAAGAAAGCAGCAGATCAAATTGAGGTGAGTTGACGTAATCTGATAATGTAACATTTGTATCATATATAATAAAATGTCTGAGTTAACCAATGGTTTTAATTTAATTTTGACCAATAAGAAGAAGGAAAGGAGGGCCATGCTCGAGTCTTTGGAGGAACCCTCTATAATCATCACTCCATCCTCCATCTCAACAACCCCCACCCCGTCTCTTGAAGAGGAAGAAGACGATGATTTTGACGACGCCAGTGAGGAGTTTTCTTTCTACAAGTTTAGCATCCTTAACTTCCAGAGCAACCACAGTCACACACACCTCAACCAGAGACTCAAGCAGCCTCTTCTGCCCCACGACGACGAGGCCGATGTGCTGGTGAGGGGCACATCTCCTACTGTCATGTTCTGACTCTTGGTTTCCTGATTAATGTCAGTGTTGTCTGTCTTTACTTCCTGTCTTTGTGTTTTCCCTCCTGTGAGATGGTCTGCCCAAACTCAGGTCTAAAACCACCAGACTCAGGGACAGTTCTATTCCAAAGGCCATAAGACGATTAAACACCTGAACTTTTTTCTTTCTTTCTTTTCCTCCAGGCTTGTCTGACTGTATGGTGGATTATACTGCGTTACATGGAGGACATACCTGAACCAAAGTCTGCGGACGCTTTTTCTCAAGCGTCCAGCACCATCAGCTCACGTGTGCTGCCTCACAAGCAGGGCAGGAGGCTGAGCAGCCTGGTTGGACTGGACCAGGTAAAACATATCAAACATACTCTTTTTCTGTTGCTTTATAATACATCTGTTATTAAGAGCTCCAATTTGTGTGGACCTTTCGGTCTCTTAGATATGGGGGTGTCCTTATTTTCTCTGTTTAATATCATATAAGTAGATATCACCTTGGACTTTAAGAAACTGGGATGGATTCTTTTCAATATTTTCTTAGGTTTTATTAGAAAGACTGATCGGGGCAGCCCATATAGAGCGACCGTTGCCTAGTAAGCCGGTTCGAATCCAGAGGAGCATGAACATTACAGGCAATTTCCTCCCCTCTGCCTCCCCCTTTCATTCTATTTCTCAAATAAAGGCACCCAAAAACATCTTTAAAAAAAAAAGATTGATCAATTCAAGTTGAAGCACTGCAGTCTAATCTTCTTCATGTGTTTTGTCATAGATAATACTGAGGAAGAACAAGAAAAAGCTTGGCGGTGGAAACAGAAAAGCTTCTGTTATTACTGAGGAGGTCGGCACATTCATCATCACTTCATCATCACTTCATCATGACTTCTGCTCGTTGTGTGCATTGTTTGCTAAATGTGTGTTTTTGTTGTCATCCTTATCAGCCAGAAGACTTCACTGAGGACGAGGACATTTTGATCGGAGAGGGTCCGACACTGGACCGGCCACTAACATCCATGGAAAAACTCAACATTATCATCGGATACGCTCTATCGAAAAGAGACATCAGGTAAAGATTGGATATTTGTTCATCTGATAAGGGAAAAACAACGATAAATATGCAAATATAACATCTTTAAATAATGTAGATACATTGTGCAGCCTTACAATATAATCCTATACCATCCTCGTTTTTTAAGCAATTCAGTTCTTTTTCTGCAGCCGTCTTGTTTGTTGCTTCATGTATCTTTACATCTTTACGTAGAATCTTTACGTAACTATGTGCAACAATACTTCGATTTTACCACTGTTATATATCACACTTCATGCTACACTTATTTTATAAATACTGCTACTTACCTTAGCTGAATTTGTACTTCTTTTAAATTCTATGAATGTGTATCTTAAATGTCTTTTTATATAATAGTGTTCTATCTTCTTCGTGTCTAGCTGTACTTTGCTGTAACAACGTAAATGTCCCCTTTGTGGGACACATACAGGAATTCTGATTGTGATTCTGATTGGGATGTTGCTCTGTCTGAGTAGGGATGAGATTTACTGCCAGATCTGTAAGCAGCTGGTGAACAACAGGAACAGGAAGAGCCGTATGCATGGCTGGACCCTTCTTTCCATCTGCCTTGGTATCTTCCCCCCATCAGAGCTCTTCATAAAGGTCAGTCATTATCGCAGCTTCCTGTTTATTTTGTGTGTTGTCATGCCTCTTGTTAAAATTTAAAGCATATTCCTCCTCTCTGCTTTTATCACCAATATGTGTTAAAGGATGAAAAAAAATGACAGATACAATTCCTAGAAATGCAGCCCTGCCCCGCTATGTTGATACGGGCAAAGTATTGAGATAAGATAAGATCAGAGCACTTGATTAACATTGTAAAACACAGATAAAGAGTTAATTACTGAAAGTCACTGAGTTAAATATGGTGAACACCTTTACTCGTGGTTTATCCTTGTTGTCTTCTACAACCGGAACACATTTAACACAATGGTTAATGTCCTTGGTTTATGGGCAAGGTTGAATATTTTATTTCCATTTCTACCATCTAAATAAATGTTATTATATCCGATATAATGGATAAACGTTTCTTTTTAAGCAAGTTTCCTTTTAAAAGTTGACATCATTACTGTGATCATTACAGGGGTTTTTTCTACTCCTAGTTACGTTTTACAGCATTTCCAATATCCAAGAAACCCACAATCTCTTATTCATTTTATTACATTTTTAACATTGATATAAATCTGTTCTCTTCTTCTCTGTTCCACAGTATTTGGAGAGTTTCATCCTCAGAGGGCCAAATGACTACAAAGAATACTGTGCTAAGCGCCTGCAGCGTATCATAGCCAACGGAGAAAGAAAAGAGTTGCCCTGTGTGATAGAGCAACAGGTAGAAACACTGAATCACCTTTGTGTCTTGTTGTTAGACCTTTTGAACAGCACACCTCACATCAATCAGCTTTGCAGTACTGAATTATTTGATTGTTTTCTTGAACCTATATCTATTATCATGATTCTTCTCCTTACTGACAAGTCTGCGAAGTCCAAGGAGCCCATTGAGGTGTCTGTGACTCTGCTGGACGACAGCACCGTCAGTCTTCAGCTGGACTCCATCTCCACCTCTGCAGAGGTCTGTCAAGCTGTGGCCAACAAGATTGATCTCCGGGACACATACGGATTCTCCCTGTACATCACTCTCTTTGAAAAGGTGGGCTTTACTTCGTTGTCTCTTGTATCGACATATCCACTCTGACCTTCCTGGGCCTGTCATGGTAAAGGATTTTTGGTGTAGCATATATTGTCCCAGACATAATTCCACATGGACCTTTTATGCCGTTAATGTATTGATAAAATAAGAGCATAATAGTGCAAGTACACCCCCTTCAAAGAGCAATTGAACTTGTATTTGTATGAATATATAAACATTGGGATTGGAATGTGAAAGAAATCCTCTTGACTAATAAAAGTAATTAAAAAAAAACACAGGAGTAAATCAAAATGGATGCTTTGTTTACAAATATCAGCAATGTCCATACAATGCCATAGACTTACAGTATAATAGTAGCGCGTACCATAATGTTCATTTTGGCATCATGTTTCCTATAATGTTTGTGACAAGTAAACAAACATGCATGTAAACACAACTGGTCATTTTCTTAGGTCACTAAAAACGATTGAGCTCATGTCCATATGTTGCACGATAACTCCCCAATGCAAAACTGGTTAAGGTCATATTTTCGACATAAAGTCAATAGCGTAAAAGGGATCAAGGTCATGTCTGTATTTACTATGAGAAGTTGACATCGGTAAAATGAGCACCGTCATGTTCGCATTTACCCCGATAATTGGCTAGCTTAAAAAAAACAAGGTCATGTCTATATTATAAAATGTTTAAATGACAATATATCACACAATAAATCAATACCGTAAAAAGTATTAGTATCATGTCCATATTATCTACCTTAAGTTAGTAACATAGAAATGTTCATCTCGGTATTGTCTGGTATTTGGATGACATGAAAATAATTGAGGTTATATTGTAGTCGATAAGGTGAAAATCGTTGCTGTCCTGTCCATGATCATAAAATAATTTAAATCATTTTTAAATGATTGAGGTCATGTCCATATGGTGTACGATAAGTTGAAAACCTTTTTGATATTCTTCGTCTCCAGATGTGGTCTCTGGGCAGCTGTGAGAATCACGTGTTTGACGCAGTTTCCCAGTGCGAGCAGGAGATGAGGAGGCAGGGCAAGCCGGAGAAGGATGCCCTCTGGATGCTGTCCATCCGGAAGGAACTGTTCACACCCTGGCATGACTGCTCAAAAGACCCGGTCAGCTCGGATCTGATCTACAGACAAGTTATCAAGGGAATCAAGATAGGAGATTACACGAGTGATAAGGTGAGGCTCGGGACCCAGAGGACTTTAATGAAAGATTCTGATCATAACTTGACTCCTGATGTGACGCTTAAAGAAGCTCAAATATTTGTGTGGATTTTGTCTTTCATAGATGGTTATTTATTATTTAGGAAAGCACAAAACAAGTAGTCCTCTCTAATCCAAATGATCACCCGACGCTGCAGTTCCCCTCTGTTCTTCAGAGCCTTTTTAGAGCGTCTTTTAGCAAATGTTACCGTTTTGATTTACTCTCAATGACTGTTCTAATATTTGTGGTGTCCAGTAGTAACAGGTAGCCAACTGAGAGCTACCTGCTAAGCACCAAACGCCATCAATTAGCCACTAGCTGGTGAACATCATGGAGTATTTAGAAACTACAAGGCCAAACATTTCCCTTAGGAGTTACTGGAGACCAAAAGAAAGCTCAAAGGAGAAGGAATACATTTGTGCTGGTGCCCTGAAACACGACTCAAAAAGAATGCTAATGTTGCTACCTGTCTGTTGAATATGTAAATAAGCAACAGTTTGCTAACATGGTGTTGACAACATTTTGTATAAAAATAACTAATACAAATGTGTGTGCATCTCTCAGGACGATGAATACGTCCAGATGGCCGCACAGCACTATTACATCAAGTTTGGCTCTGCATACAGCAGAGAAAATGTCCAAGAGGTGGTTGGGGAATGCATCACAACCACACTCATTGAGAGCAAATCTATGTCAAAGTGGATCCAACTCATCAGCACAGTCATCCTGCAGGTAATGTGCACACAGTCACACAAATGGAGGACTAGAGCCTGATACAAATCTTTTCTAAATGATAGCTTGCTTTGTATTATCTATGAGACGATCCAGGTAACTGTTCATTTTTATTCATACTGACCACACAGGATCCTTATGCCAAGGGAAAGCTGAAAACAGACATTGTAAAAGGAGATCTGGTCAAGAACGCCCAACGTGCATGGCCCCTGCACTTCTCCAAGTTCTTTGAAGTTATAATGATGTCAGGTCAGTCAACATACAGACCGTTAATGAATTGCTGTAGATAAAAAAATCCCTTAAACAATTAATCATCTCAGGAGTTAACACATTCACTATATCATACATTTAAAAAACTGACATATTGAAATAAATGATTAGTTGCGACCCTACCTATATTTTTTACATTCTGGATATAATTCCAAACCATCTTAATGCTTTGGATTCATTTATTTTAAAACAAGAATAAAGGTAAAAAAAAAGGTACATTTTTTGATTTTGCAACTGAGTTTATTCCGAAAGGTGGTGACCATTTAATGTGCCTGATTAGTGAAATAATCTCGCCTATACCCCAGTAAATTACTCATTGTGCATGCCCACCATTTGTATTCCCCCATCCGTCCACAGGGCCTCCTTTGCCTAAAAGCAGGTTTGTTGTGGCTGTAAACTGGAGCGGCATCTTCTTCATGGACGGAAGAGACAAAAGACTCCTTGAGCTTCCTTACCTCGAGGTAAAGGAAGTGCACATTATCAGGTATGGACAGCTTTTTGGTTCTGCATACATCATTTGGTTTTATGTACTCCCTTGCACACCAATTTAATTGAAACATTGAAAAAGTATCAAAGTAATTTAACTTGTTGTATCATTTCAGTGAAAGCCATTTAAATACTCGGTCAGTGAGTTTGGCCACAATCAGAGGAGAGTTCGTCCTGAAGTCTGGGGAATGCGCAGAAATGGCGGCACTCATCGAGAAACACCTGGTGGGGCTGAAGCAGCGCTCTGTGTATGCCCTGGTAAGGCAGGATGTTAACAAACCAGGTAAGAGTCTAGGCATGTATCTTATACGATAGTAAGATCAAACACAAATTGACATATGTAGTCTATTTTATCCAAAACAGAAACATTACATGCTTCTCTTTTATCGCATGTTCTACAGATGACCCCATGTTCCTGGTTTGTAAACGAGGAGACCTGCTGCTGGCAGAGGAAGACGATAAAGATTCACCCGAAAGGAACTGGTTCAAAGCGACCAACCAGCGGACGGACGCCAGTGGAGCAGTCTACAGGGACAGAGTGATGTTTCTGCCCACTCTAGACAAGCCCACTGACGAAATGCTGGTAGAGTTCCCTTCACCTTTTTATACTTTTTAGTTATTTTTCTATTGCATGGCTAATACATTTCAGCAGAACCCTAAACAGAACGTCTATTCAAAAGGGACATCAAAAGAGAGTGAAAGTAAACAGGGTGAAATCAAAATAAAGAAATATGTTAGGTTGTTCATCAAGTTGTTCATATGTTCATGTGACTGTTATATTAATATAGCCTATAAACACAACATGGAGACTGTGGTTGGTTGGCTCAAAGCTATCTTCTGATCTTTTGAAGCTTACAGAAACAAAAAGTGAACATCAAAATATTGTCTTTTTTTTAACCTTGGCTCATCTGCAATGTTAAAAATGTCACACATTTTTTAGGTAAGGGAAACATTAGAGTAAATCGTATTGCAAGTAACACATTTCTATGTAGTATGCGTATTATAAAAGTGTTGGAGATATTCAGATGTAAAAAATGTGAAAACGGCTACATGTTTAAATAAGATGTGAAATTCTGTGAGCAGCGTTAGAAGCTGGCTAACATGTTTATATCATTTATTAAATATTTAAAACTTTTCCATTGCTAGGTAAATATGCAATCTGCATCAGCAGTCATTAGGTTAAATATATTGCATAGTGAGTTTTCAGCCAAATGGATGCCTAGTATATCCCTGACGGTTCACATGAGCCCCCTCTTGTGGTGTAACTGATGAACTGCGTCTGGCCCCTCAGGAACTTCTCACTCCAGGCCAGCATAAGACAGCAGCAAAAAACGCCCCCGAGAGGGAAGTGACCGTGGCTCCTGTTTCCTTAAAAGAGTTTGCGATTGACAACTTCAGGTATCGATATTAGTCTCTTTATATATCATCATCACAACTTAAAAAGCTGGATTTTTTCCCCCCTGATGTGCTCACACTGTGTCCTCCCTGTCGCAGGCCTGCGGTGCGGCTGGGTGCGTCTAAAGGGGCCGTCAGGGAGAAGCTGTGGGCTTGTTCCCGGGAGCCCCTCAAACAGCCGCTGATGAAGCGCCTGGTGGGGGACTCTGACCTCAGCAGTCTGGCCTGCAACGCCTACACTGATATCCTTTAAGTGATGGACATGAGGGCAAGTAACGTGTGTGACAGTAGAGAATGTTTAAATGCTTTACTGCGTGAAACCTGGTTCTGGAGATTTTCCAAACTTTCATTTGTCCTCTATGTTTATGAGTTTGTGTATGCAGAAATTGGCTTTAAATGAAAATATCTAATAATAATGTTATTTTGGTAACATTGTCTATGACAGCCATGCCTATAATGCCTTATAATCATCCTAGTAATGAGTTATGATCTTCTTATGGTTTTAATTATAGATACAAGCACTAGTACATAGTCAAAATGCATTATAATAACAAATAAATATAAAATAATGAATATAAAGCATTTTACAAGGACTTAAATGGTCAAGTATCATAATACTTCATAATTGCTGTTCACTGACTGACATTTGTTTTTTGCAAGGGAACAAATATATAATTAAGTCTATGCCACAAGAATTCTGAACCAAATGTAAATGTATTTATTTATTAACATTATTAACATTTATTATTATCCCAACATTAATTGTGTAGTCTAACAACATAATTATGAAGAACAACTGAATTATGGACATTTATATTTCACTAACCCCCAAAAAGGCTTTTATTGTTATAAAGCATTATGAATATGTACGAGTGCTTATACCTGTAATTATGCAGTGCTATTAGCAGATGATAACGCGTAAGAACTATTTTTCTAATGCATTATAGATATGGGCGTCAACTAAAAGTGCTACCATTATTTGTATTGTTCGTTTCACACAATTAACTGTGGGTAATCTGTAACTTTTTAAGAAAATATATATTATAATAAGTGTTTTTTTTTTATAAAAACTGAAACTTTTACAAACAGAAAATAAAATAAACCTAAAAACACCAGCTTAACATATTTTAAAACAAAGACAGCAAAACTAATGGAAAGTAATCAAACAAATGATAAAAAAGGCATTCTTGAAAAAACATGTTTTTTAAAGTCCCCTCTGTTTAGAACCCAAGGATTGTTTGGTGATACAGACCCTAGTTTAGTTTAGTTTCTTCATCGTTCGTGTGAATCCTTAACATATGCCGGCACCTATCCTGAAGTACATGGGCGACTACCCCATCAAACATGCCCGCAGCCCTATGGAGCTGACGGACCAGATCTTCGGTCCAGCCACGCAGTACAAGGCTCTGCAGGACGAGATCTACTGCCAGATCATGAGACAGATGACCAACAACAACAACAGGTGCTGCCTCAGTGTGTTCTTCTTCTGTGTGATAAAGCATTCACAATCCAGAGCCAACATATCCAATCCGTTTTCCTTTTTCTCTCCCTCTCTCTCAGGCTGAGTATGGAGCGTGGGTGGCAGCTCATGTGGCTGTGTTCAGGCCTGTTCACACCCAATAGGAATTTATTGGGATACACTCAGCGCTTCCTGGAGTCGCGGTGCAGAGAACAGCTGGCTCCGGACTGCCTGCAGAGGCTGAACGGGATGTGCAGGTCAGACAGACATGAGAAACAAGATGATGGAGATGTGCTGTATAAAGTGCTTGCTACTGGTAGTTTATTAATTTATTGTGCTGCGGAAATAAGGCATTTGGGCCACCGTATAGAAGCACAGCTGCTTGCCCGTGTGCTGGGGTGCAGCTGTAAAGGACGGGTTCGAATCCCACCTGGGACCATTTACTCCTTTTTACCCCTTTCAACTCTATCTCTACAATAAAGATGCTATAAAAGAAGGCACTTATTGCACAGCAAAATAAGATGCAAAACAACAAACTGAATGTTATATTCTACAAATTCAAATTTTACAGAAAAGTATTTATTTGTAAGCAAGTTTTTCAATATTAACAGTCATTTTGTTACGTGTCTTTTTCCCTTAGTGAATTTCAATTACATGTATTTTGTATTAAATAAGTAACGCTGTTGCATGAAATGAAAATAAAATGACATGAAACGAGAGAGAGAGAGACATCCTATACAAAGTTGATCAATTTACTTAACTACAGGAACATACCAAGGGACATCATTTCTGCACGGCAACAATATACAAAGCAACATAATAACTGTCATATTTCTAAGCTAGTTACTACTCAAGCAGGTTCTGTAACAGAACAATGGTTTTATAGTAAATGCAATATAATTAAGCTATGTTTCATTCTTGCTATGTATATTTGTGAGTGAACAACATATTAACCTTATGACTTCTGCTCTTAGTAAGGAGCCCAGGAACCTTCCTCCCCATCATATAGAAGTGGAAGCCATCCAACAGAACAGCACCCAGATCTTCCATAAAATCCACTTCCCAAATGAAACCAGTGATGTAAGACGCATGCTCATGATATAAATCAGCTTAATGGAGGAAAGCTTAAACTTTCCTTTATTTCCTTCAGTTTGTGGATTCCATGACCCTTGTTCATGTCGAAATTAGGTTTAAAAATGACTTCCAGATACATTTAAATATACACGACACAGCCCATTTTGGTTATCAGCTAACGTTTCTAAACTCACTTTCATAATGTTTGCAGATCTTTGAGGTGCAGTCGACGACAACAATTGAAGACCTGTGCCGTAGCATCACCTATCAGCTCAAACTGACCTCAGCCGACGGATACGGCCTGAGCCTGAAGACTACAAACAAGGTGAGGTTGGGTCGTACTTGTTTGTTTAAGATTCATGATTTTTAAGTAGGGCTGTTTCAAAAAGTTCAAAGACTTATTTAGTGCCGAGAAGCTTTAATTTCTTTCTTTTTTTGAATGCTTATTTATTGTCAATATTGCTACACAAATTGGGCTATACTAATATTATTAGCATAGCCCAATTTGTAGAGTAACTTTTCAGTGTTAGCCACGTAGGGTTGTTTTAGTTCTCATGCAATCATTTTCTAAAAATCACAACATGTCCTGCTTCAGTTCATAGTTGTTGGCAGTGAGGCTTTCAAAAACAACCTTTTCATTGCTGTTGTAAACAATTTGCTACTTGGCGATTTATATTCATTAAAGACATTTGATTTAATACTTTTTTTAAATGTAATCCATGTAATCACTTCAAATTCAGGATTTTGTTGGAGGATGTATTTTTATTTCTTAACGATGACATGATGTCATTTGTTACAAACCGCCAGTTTTAAGATGACGTAAAAGCTTCAAAATGAACAATTATCTAACGTACTGTAACGTCAGCATCTCTTAAGCTTTTTGTGAAAAAAACAACCTTATTTCAGGCATCTCACTAAAAACATATAAAAAACATTAAAAGCAAACAGGAAGTTGTTAAATGCTAACTCATTTCTGGGTTTTAGGACTCATTCCTGCAGCACTCTATTCATTTCTATAAAGTCATGGACATTTGTTGTTTGTTGGACATTTGTTATTTGGTCTGCATTCATGGCATGATAAATGTTGATGTTCAAATGTTGTGATAATGACGTAATATATTTTAATCTCTTCATTGAATGCAAAATCCTCTTCTCAAATACTGACGTTGGTTCTTCCCTATTCAACATACTTATCCTATTCTGTTTTGAAATCTTAGATGGTCAACCTGCAGGACCAGAAATACTTATTCGACAGCTTAAGGCAGACTGCAGAGCCTTCTAAGAAAGGAAAAAGAGTGAAAGAAGGTAACACTTCATACCGACACCTTCACGTTTTACAGTCAGTCATTCTCCTTATTTGTAATTGGGGTTTTGTGTTCCAGTAATCCAAGCCAACATGCCCTACCTGGTGATCTTCAAGAGGAAGCTGTGGTTCAACGTGAGCCCGGGGAAAGACCTGGTGGCAGACCTCATGTTCCATTACCCACAGGTATCCAACCAAAATACTCATTACATTACAATAAATGACATATCATTACATTAAAAGCTCACTCTTTTATCCAAAGTGTCTTACAATAAGCACATTCAACCATGAAGATAGACACTCAAATAGCAGAAATTCTGTTATTAGCTCTCAAAGTCCTCAACAGGAATATTTCTGCCATCCTGATATCAATATGTAGCTCTTCTTGTGCTGACTCTTCCTCTCAGAGTTGCTAGGTCACATTACCTTTTTATTAACCCCCATATAGGAGCTGCCGAGGTACCTGCGTGGATACCACAACTGCACCAAAGAGGAGATGACTAACATCGGCGGCCTACTCTTCAGAGCCGAAGTGGATTCAGACCGGTCGCAGTTTGTCATGATCCCCAGAATGCTGAGGGAGCTGGTTCCTGCGGACCAGATCGATCTCATGTCTCCTGAGGAATGGAAGAAGGTAAACCAAAGAATGAGCAGAGGCGGGGCGGACACTTAAGACGCATTAATACCTCGTCTAAAAAATATGTTTTGGAGATATACCATGAGAGAAGTGGATTTTACACGACTGTGTCCAGCAAAGGGATATCCTTTGAGTTTTTGCTCTTTATTATTTGCACATTCATTATTTTCACTGTTTACCTATAAATGCAGTGTCCAGAATTCAGATTCTAGCTCAGGGGTGTCCAAACCTTTTTCACCGAGGGCCACATGCAGAAAAATATACGAAGGCCTGGGCCACTTGCTAGAAGTGAGGTATATTGCCTCATAAGTTAAGTTATAAGTTAGCAAAATCAATCAATTGTAGGTAAATGATGCTTGATACTTGAATATGCTTTAAGAAAAAACAGCTCTCCAGAGGGTTTCATGTATTGTGTTCCTTAAAACAGGAGCCTCAGATTGATTATAATAAGAGGCAATAGAAAGGGTTTATTTCAAGCGTGTTATGCAAATAAGTTATTAGGCTTTTTTTTATCTACTAAGATTTGTTAGAGAATGTTTTCTACTTTTGAATTTATTTGGAAAGTGGGTTTATTAACACATGAATACTAGGTAATATATGTTTACATATATATTTAAGAAGTACAATAAGACAAGCAAAATGTTCATTTGTGGGCCGTATTTCATTGTACTTTTTTTTATTTGCTGAGGGCCGATTCAAAATGGCCTGCGGGCCGCATTTGGCCCCCGGGCCGTAGTTTGGAAACCCCTTTTCTAGCTTATCCTTGTATTTGTGACGAGGACAATACATTTAACCAGGGCATGGGCCATATAAAGAAAAGAAAATATCCCGATCTTTCAGATATGTATGAATGCCTCACTATCCACGTTGCAAGGATATTTTAGGGGTTGACTATTGGTGCTTTCGCCAAATATTTTCAAAGTGACATTTGATAAATAATCCCTTGTTATGATTTAACAGCTAAGTATGGAACAACCTCAAAAAGTTCAAAAAACAATATCTATAAAATGTAATACTGCCGTTAAAACCAGAAACATACACTTTTGCAATATTACATATCAGGAAATCTTAAAAGATCTCTAGTCTTATATCACAATATAGACTTAATATAGATTTGGTGCCAGCCTGACATGTATCGTCCACCCTAGAACTGATGTCCGTCATGTTGTCACATCAAGTTAACATTACATTACAACCCCATCCATCTGAGGGAACACTGTTGAAATTGGGAGCTGTTTTAAATGGCAAGGAATAAATAAATATCAATACTTCACTTTTCATGGAGACCAGATCATGTTATTTCTTAGGAAGAAAAGCTATGCAGAGATTACACCTTATCAGTAAAAAAAATGTCAACAGAGAAACTGTCAGGAGTGGTACACTTTGACAGTAACATAATAGTGAAACCAAATATGCTCCTTTGTGACAGGCATGCAATGGAAACCAAAAGGAAAGCTCTTGATATAACAAGAAAATTCTACCCACAATTTGGATTGCTCCGCTCAGGGAAGTCACTATAGACTGCCACCAAAAAGCATCTTCTTCTAAGTGCAGTTAGATAAACACATAATACTAAGCTGAATTTGACTAATTCCTTTTGTCTTTTTGTGTAATTCATGTTCATTGTGTTGGAGCTAAAGAAATGTTTTCACATCATAAATAATAAATATTCTATCCTAACCTAATGTAACCTGTATTTGCAGCACATAATCCAGGCCTACAGCAAGCAGAGCGGCATCACGGTGCAGGAGGCTAAAATCGAGTTTCTGAAAGCCATTTGCAGCTGGCCAACATTCGGCTGTGCCTTCTTCGAAGTGAAAGTGAGCCACCAGGATAGATTGTCATGAAATCAGCATTCAGCAATTTATGGAACACTGTTTTGACATATTATGATTTCCTTTGACTTCGCAGCAAACATGTGAATCAAGCTACCCACATATAGTTTTGATCGCCATCAGCAAGCTTGGTATCAGCTTAATAGACCCACAAACGAAGGTAAGCCTAATGATGCTCATTAATACATTATGTGTTTCCTTTCCTTTTCATGTTTGATTACACTGACACTTTTTATGTGAGTTTTGACATTTCTAGCTAACTGTTCGGTCTTTATTGGTCACAAACGTGATGTAGAAGAAGTACCGAGATCTTTTTCTTAAGTAAAAGTAATAATACCACAGTGTGGAATACTTGAATACAAGTAAGTCTGGCATTTAAAACGTTACTTAAGTAAAAGTACGAAAGTATAGTAGCATCATTTTTTGAATAATATATATTGTATGACTGGTTTAATGATCCATTTATGGAAACTATTTTCATTTTGCAAATGGTGGAGATGCTTTGAATTACTTGTTATACTCCCAGGTATCTTAATTCATAATAGCATGTCATAATTCATTAGCGATTTACATTTATGTAACAGAAATATCAACCGGCAAAATAACTAAAATAGTAACAAAAAAAATGTAAAAAGGGCCGCCGCATAGATGAGTGGTTAGAGCTCATAAGCAGTGTCCGCTGCCAAGTAAGCGGGTTCGACTCTCAAGCCCACCGAACAATGTCATCCCCTCTATCTCCCCCTTTCAACTCTGCATCTCAAATAAAGGCACAAAACATATCTTTTGATTAATATTTTGAAGTTGAATGTCAGTATAAATTAGCATCAAATGGAAATACTAGCCAAATGTTTCTCGAAGATGTACTTAAACTATCTCATGTTAATGTCAATCCCCTTCAGGAGGTGCTGGTCATGCATCCGTTCAGCCGCATCAAAGAGTACCAAAGCGAAGGGAACTACTTCGAGATGTCCATCGGCACATTGTTGAGGGCCGTCGTCTTCGTCTGTGAAACCACACAGGTGAGCAACTGCCTTTTTAATGTCATTTTACAATGTCTATATACGGCAATCATCACATTATTATATTATCATGAGAAACCATTTTTCAATCAAAGTTTTCTAACCTTTTTCCTTTTTTTTTAGGCCAACACAATGGAGGACCTTATCAGATCGTACGTCACCATGTATGAGAGGCAGAGGACGGCCTTACGACCCAAACACAACATTTTCTCTTGAGGGCAAAAGAAAAGCCTCTTGTGCATTCTTGATCAATACAATTAAATACAACCAGAAATAGGGTTCATATTAATTTACTGGTATTGACCTGTGATGCCTACATTTAGTCATTTATCCTAAGACATTGCACAGTGATTTATCAATAAAGTTTGCAGTTACAGAGAAGCAAATACTTGTTCGTGCTCCTCCAGTTTGCCAGTAGATTAAGCCCTTGTTTTGCCATCATTTTATATTTAATGGCACTGAATTACCTCTGATTTCACTAATACTGGTTTATAATAAAGTTTCATCACTGTCATGGTAATGTTTTTTTTTCATGGCATAGGATAATAAATATACAAAAAAAAGAGGAATTGTTCTGTCACTAATCCCACAGTGCATTTTCCCTCTAGCTTGGTGAACTTTTAATAAATACTTTACACTCAATGTAAACTATGTTAGCTATTTAAGTTAAATTATGTTATTGTTAGGATGGCATGGTAGTTTTTTTAGCACAATGTTGAGGTCCTACTCTTTCTTAGAAAAAAGGTGCAGGTTTTACTTAAATTGAAAGGGGCACCGCTGCCTGTGCCTTAAAATAAACGATGCAACATATACATCTATGTAAAATTGAAAGTTGTTGTCTTGGCTTATTGTTTTCAGGTGCTTCCTGGGCAAGAAGAAGCGTGGCGTTATAAACCCCCATGTCAGCACATTCTTTAGAAAACTCCTTGACTTTGAGTGGATGTCTGTAGACATGTCCAGGACTAATGTAAGACACTCACAGTCTGTAGAAAGTTTCATGTGAAATGTACTTTGCACTTGAATGGAGGAATAAAAAGTTGAAATGGGTATGTTCTTTGTTTTTCTTTGTCGATTGAGCAGATTCAATTGTGTATGTACAATATATTATAGTATTATTTAAAAAAAAAATGTATAGTAAATTACTGGCTACTGTGTTGCATTACTTTTACAGTAAAAGTGTGAAAATACAGATAATTACTGTAATTTATGTATCACAGCTCTGTACTGCTATATCACAGTACTTCCATGGGAATGGCAACTATAAAGTCACAGTATGTAGTTGTACTTTTATTCTAATTTACTGTAAAATATTTACAGTAAATTACTGTGAAATCCATGCAACTAGTAGCCAGTCATTTACTGTAAATGTACAGCCAAAATGTTTACAGAGTACCACAGACTCCCCCCCCCCCCCCTGCCTGAAACACCTTGTCTGCTTCCGTAACATAGTGACATCGTTATATAACAATCACTCTTGTACGTGCTAAGGGGCGGGACATTTACGGTTGACCAATCACAACAGAGTCTAAAACCTTAATATATTTAGTTTAATAGGATATTACCAAAACAACATTTCCACATTTGAGAGCATGAAAACAACATGTTCTGCTATTTTTGCATTAAAATTGCAATGAATATCTAGCCTAATAAATCAGTAATAATTGTTTAAAGATATTCTAACATAATATATATTGCTATTATAATAATAGAATACAACATTTATGTTATATACACTTCATATACATATTATTTAAGGAGACTTTTGGAACATTTGGAGAATTTTGTAATTTCAGTCAAATCAGCCCTGTGTCTTGCGTCATCTCTTTCCCAAAAAGTTTTTTCACCTGCAAAATTGAAAAGAACAATTTCAACAAAAAACAGTGTTTTATTTTTGTCTTTAGTTTAGGAAAGTGGGCTGTTCTAAGGTTAATACGATTGGATGCTTATTGTCACAAAAAGCTGTTTATACAGTTTTGAAATATCCTGTGTAAATGAAAACCCTTTATTCTCCTCTTGACTGTGTTTTTTAACTGTTATTATTATTATTTAGCATTATTGTTAGAAATAGGTCTCATACAAATTCTGTGAACAGTTTCCAAAATGTCAGTCAACATTCCCAGTTTTCCCTGAGACATTCTATGCTCCTGGAATGTCCCCACTGCTGCACGACACTGTTTTCCTCATAACACAACTCACAACCAGTATGTGTTTTTGTGTGTACAAGTAGTAGAGTAAGACAGTAGACTGCTTATACAACCTTCCTCATTGCCTGTCAAGACTATTGCTCTGTTACCATGGAAACCATGTGACCAAAAAATCAGGTTACCATGGGCAGGTGCATAAGGTGCAGTAGTATGGTTTGTGCCTCAGACTATATCCTGATGAAATCTCACTGCAATTGGAGCAGAAGTTTGACATATGCAAAAACCCTCGAAAGAGTACTTACTGTCTTTTTTAATATCTCAAATGAATCCAGGAAATGAATTTTATTTTCAATTATAAGGGGTTAAATATTTGTTTCTGTATCAGGAAAGACTTGCATTGTCTGACTTGCACTAGGAGTTACAGTTATTTCATTTTCATGCAAAAAGTGGTGTAAGAATAAGATATAGGCCAAGAGTGTTGCAGGTTTAAAAATATGTGTGTGTATTTGTGTGTTTTGTGCATGCTACCCTACAAGAGGGCATTTTGATGCACTGCACCAAATTTGGAACAAAAGACCTTATAGCCCAGACCACATCACTATCCTCCCCCACCTGCCCCCCCCCCCCCGAACCCCCAAAAGCAACTTGTAATTCAACACTAAAATACATCATATCAAGACCAGCCTTACTTAAACATCTACTTAATTATACACACAGCATCTTTGCATCTTTACCAATATTTGTATATAAATGGGCACACAAAAACACCAAGATATAGATAAATATCATACAATATATTGCCTATAAAGTGTATGTGCACGTGCATTTGTGTAAGAAAAGTCTATATATAACTATTGCCTATTATACATTATATACAGACAGTACATGTAATGTGTATGTATACAATATAACCTATATAGTGGTGTGTGTGTGTGTGTGTGTGTGTGTGTGTGTGTGTGTGTGTGTGTGTGTGTGTGTGTGTGTGTGTGTGTGTGTGTGTGTCATGTTTCCCTATTTGCTGTCGTTCTCCACAAGCAGGCACAAACTTTCGGCCATTTTTTCGGGGTGTTTGTTGTTTTCTCCCAAGCAGCAGGCTGTTCTCAGGTCGACGCTGAGAGCAGCCTACCAGTCACCCTATGGCCAGTGTGCAGGAGGGTGAAATGATCCCAGATCAGTGTCTGTTCCGGTGTCATTCCATCCCCCCATCGCGGTACTAGGTGCGCGCCAGCCTCGCGATAGCCTCGCTTACTAGAATCAAAGCTCCGCTCGCGAACTGGATGCTGACAGGCGCGCGGTGCGGTCATCATGCAAAGGTTACACTGGATCCGTTTCAGCGAGTCTCTAAAGAAGCCGCTTCTCCGCAGCACAATGCGAGGCGGGTAGCGGTAGCAACACAAACTCACGCTCTGACTCACGTTTACTGGCCTGTTTTGTCCACAGCAGGTGTCTAACGATGGACGCAAGTTTGGGATTTCCGCAAACGGCAGTGTGTACGCTGGCTCCTCTCGGCGGTAAAGTGGCTTCATGAGTGTCCAAAGTAACAGTGGAAGTGGTGGTGGAAGTTTGGAGGCGACGCCATCTTGGTCGCAGCTCTCCTCGTCCCCAACGATTTCTCAACAACCTATAACTGCGACGGCAAAGAGCAAGGAAGGTATATTAGCTCGCCAAGTGCTCATCTAACTCGTATTCTCCTTAAAGTGTTTGCTTTGTCTGAGAAGTGGAGTGTTTTGACCGTGTGGAGCTAACGTTTGTTGAAGTAAAAATGGATGTCAAGTTCACTGATGCCGTGAATGGGAAGCCAAACGTCAGCTGTCAGTTCAGTTGATGGCCAGTTTAAGTAGCAGCAAGCTATCATGTTTGTACAAAGGAAGTGTTAGCTTGTTTGTTTTGTCAGCGTACATTATTTCTTGTTACTCGTAGCTGTTGAGGCGATCACAGTGTTGTTGTGGCAGTTTGTAACATTCTCCCCCTATCAACAGCATCTAGTTGATATTAAACAACATAGCTGTGCATGCATCCATTAATGCATTAAAATGCATGCTCCTGCTGCTGTAAACTTGAGCACAGGCCCTGCTTTTCACCTTTTTCGGCCAGTTTGGCTGCATCTGTTTTCCTCATTGTTTTCGACATGTTCCTGAGACTTTATTTACTCGATACTGCTAAGTTGTTGGATGTAATGTGACAAAACTGTGTCACAAGTGGCAAAAATAAGTTATAACCTTACAGCTAAGTATTTTAGTTACAGCACATGCTTTTAAAAACGACAAGGAAGGTGTGTAAGATCTGCTGCATAATTACTTTACTATTACTAATGTAGTTATGTTTTTATGATTATTTCCAACCAGGGACATATTCCTAAAGACATCAAATATTGCTGTAATATGAAACTCCTGGCTCTATAGAAAAATTAAGCCTAATCACTCATCCCTGTCCTTAAATAACCTCGCACAGGCCTTGTTGTGTGCTCTCTGTTTAACTTGTTCAGGGGTTTCTTAATGTCCATTATGCCTTTTAGGGCTTGCCCCTCTGGGAGAAGCTATGTAAAGATGACAGCCAGGAAATATCCAATAAGGAAACAAACACTTGCATCAGTATTCAGCAGGGAGCAGAGGGCCTGTGTATCTCTTCCTGGAAACCAGTTGTCCAAGAACAAGGCCCAGTTGCAGGGCTGCATACACTGTAGCCTTTAGCTTGTATAAAACTCATTTTATCATGACACTGGTTTAGATTTACAGCGGTGTAGGAGACTTTTAAGACGATCCGTACCATACAAAGATGTTTTCTTAAGCCAGTAGATCTGTGAATAAACACTATTTAATTCAGAGTGGTATGTTAACACATTTAGCATTTAAAAAAGACTGTCCTCCCTGCGATTTGAATACTGCCCTAGTCCATATTGCGATTAACGTGAAGCATTCGGATTAGCGGCATAAAGCCCAGATATACATTGCCCGTGCGGCTCTGAAAGCGATGTGAATTTGGAAAAAGAATCCCAGTTTTCCTTATCTGAGCTGCTCTATCTGCAGGGCTTATGAGGTTTTGGGATCCCTAAATATCACAGACTAGTTTAGCACAGTGCAATGAGGCCATTGTGACGGTCTGAGATAATAGAGGGGCTGGTTGAAGGTTTTTTTGCTGACAAACTAATAGCATCGCTCTGCTCGGCCTCGACTTTTCTCCCTCCTCACTTCCCTGTGGCAGAATGACCTTCCCCGCTTAAGTTAGAACTGCACTGTCACTCATCCGCAGTATCTTCCACCCTAGCATGAACCTTTTACCTCTACTGCCAAGTCGATTAAATTCATATTTCTATTTTTATCCTCTAATCACTCTCAATTTTTCTCTAATCCTCCCCTAAAATACTGTCCTCTGTTCCTTCTCTTTGTGCCCATTTTAATGTATTTCTAGTCCCAGAAAAATGTCTGAATTACTCCAAATGGTTGTGCTTCTACTGTTCTTGTCACCACTGTTTGTTTGTAATGATGGTAATATGACCCCACTCTGTTGTTTCCCTTATGTCAAGCCCCAATGGAGGAGCTGCACAGCCTGGACCCCAGGAGGCAGGAGCTGCTGGAGGCCAGGTTCACAGGAGCCGTCAGTGGCAACACCGGAGGCAGCACCGGGAGCACCAGCGGGGGTGCTAAGGTAACCGCAGCATGCACACACTAAAGCCTTAGGGTCTACGTCCACATATCTACGCCTTTTTTTGTCAGAAAGGTGTCACCTGGGAGCTGGGGAGAGTCTCCTCAAAAAAAGCTGTTGTTTCTACGACAATGTTACTTCGACTAAGTATCATGGTTGCTGTATAACTGGCTTGGAACTTATTATCTGTTTGTGTTGTCATACATTTTGAGATGAACTATTACAACCAACCGAAAGATGCTTGCTCTAAAGCTTTGTATGAATGAGCTTCAATGCTAAATCTGAGGAGAATATTCTGCGTACGGTACAAGAAATTCATCGACTGCAACATCCAGTGTTAGCCTGTCCGATCCACTTAAAGGAATGAGCTTTTCGGTCCTGTTAGGATAGTTTTCCTTCTGAAAGTCACGTTCAAAAACAAGCTCCTCCCATTTCTACAAATCCGTCGCCATCGCTTTTCTAAAAAAGGTGATATATTTCTCGTAGCGGGCGAACAAACAGCCTCATGAGCTAAAGTTTGTTTCCTCTCTGATAAAGGTCAAAGAAAACACCTTTTGCAGACAACTCTATGATTGATCTGCATTGTTTGAATGCTTGCTAGAAAGAAGGCAGACAGTCTTCAGGCTTGTGTTCAGTGACTAACTCCACCATGACAGTCTGAAGTACTACATTTGCAACAGGGATTGTTTGAAGTTAGGAAATAAACACAACACCAAAGGTTTCTGTGGTGGAAAGAAAAAGGTCTGGGTATGTTCATGCGTTGGATATAAACCAAGAGACACACCTCATAGCAGACGATCTAGATTCCTATCAGAGGTGTCGGAGAAGGGGCCTGCCCTCTTGCTTTGACCTGCTTTGTTTACATCAGGTTGCAGAAATAGCACCCGTGGAGACTATTTTCATTCTGAATGTGATCACTTATTTGTTTGAATTGTCACTGTGTGCAGGGCCTGGCCAATGAGTCCTCCAACCACAGCTATGGCAGCCTGGGCTCCTCCAGTGACAAGGAGTCGGAGGTAAAACACACTGACATTTGTGTTTGTTTAGACGGAGCAAAAGAGATAGAATAGACACAATTCTACAAACAGCCTTGCTTTGCCCACTCCACTTTTTTCTTACTGTCTCTCCCACTACCTCCACCTCTCCTTGTCTTCTCTTCCTAGAGCTCTGATTTGAAAAGAGGGAGCTCCCCTGCCTACTCAGTATGTACTCTTTCTTCCTACTCTGCTCCTTCTCGCTGAACACCACCTCTCGAGTCCAGCTCTGTTAGGTCGAACTCGAGAGTTTTATGCCTTCTCCTCTCATTTCATATCGATTCACAGACCCCGGAGAAGAAGCACTCGGAATCGTCCAGGGGGAGGAAAAGGAAAGCGGACACCTTTTCAGAGAGTAGTCAAGGTACGAGTGAAACTTGCAAGAAATGGCTATAATGTAGGCCTCACTGACGAATGCATTACAAGTTTCTGTTGGCTTTATTGCAGGGAAGACGTCCACACGTGGGCCCAAGATCAGCGACTACTTTGATGTGAGTATTACAAAGACTCCAGTCAGTGCCTCCGCCAATGTGCTTTCTTTGAGCTTTTCTTTCTGTGTATTTGTTAGTTTTTGTGACCTTTTGGGCATGTTAACGGTGAAAATACTACCAATTTGTATACAGATGAATTACAAACTGTAGCTTGAGCTCAGGAAGAACCCATTCCATTTCTGAGAGGATCCAAAACAAGGAGTGGAGACAACCTTTATTTGTGTTGCTTTCATATGATGTTGAAATAACCCGAACAATATGTTGCCAACTGGGGAATTCATGTGAAAGCCCTCAAGCTTTTTAAAAACAACAACTTGAGAAACAGATACTAACATGTTGTTTAACATGAACGAGCACTTGAATGCACCATTTTCCTTGTTGAAGGTCTGCTCTCCCCATTTTTTTCCTTTCATTTATCTTAAAATAGTTTTAAGGCCAGAGAGTGTCTTTGTTGAGAGAGAGAGCCAGTGCTGTGAGCCGGACTCGCCATTTCTAAAGCCCATTTCTAAGTTGGCTCTTTTTCTTTGCAAAGTTTCAGGGTGGAAATGGTTCCAGTCCTGTCAGAGGCCTCCCATCAGCCCGCCGCTCTCCACAGAACTCACACTCTGCCCCGGGCTCACTCGTGAGTACTTGACAAGCAATAGAACGCCTCGAACAAAGATCCTCGCTCAGTCATTTGGACATGAGGTGCTGGATTCAGTCTCTGTGTCTCTGTGCCTTTAGGTCCGGCAGAATAGCTCTTCTCCTACAAGTCTGTGTTTTGTGGAACAGAATAAAGCTTCCTCCACCAAGTGTGTCCAGGTAATACATGGCGTACATGAAACACTCACATGACACATGTTTTAGACGTTTTGACCTCACCTTTGACTAACTCCTTGTTTTATAGACGGACTTAACGGGCCTGAAACTCGCTGCTCTGGAGAGCAACAAGAGTCTGGACCTGGAAAAGAAAGAGGGGCGGATAGATGACCTTCTCAGGGTGAGTTCCGCCTCCATGAACTGAGTTCTAATCGAGGAGCTGTATACTGTACTAACAGCTTATGGGAGGTTTGTATCACGTGTTTAATAACCACACAATAAAGACTTGATGCAGTCCTCGCTGTCTTCCCTCAACAGGCTAACTGTGACCTGCGGAGACAGATAGACGAACAGCAAAAACTCCTGGAGAAATACAAGGAGAGGCTCAACAAGTGCATCACCATGAGCAAGAAACTGCTGATAGAGAAGGTACCTGTCTCTGCACGCACGCACGCACTGTGTCTTCACTGTAGAGGTTAGAAAAGAAAAATGGCTGTTATTTATATGTTTTTGATCCTTTTTTGGGAAGGAAGGAAGAGCCAATCGAATAAAAGCCTAGAGGGAAGTGCACATGGCGCGTTTTAGGCCACCTCGTTTCTATTGTTTCTGAAGTGCAGAAAAACAGGCTCAAATGCCCAGAGTTGAAAGTAGATACACTTTTGGTGCTCAGCAGCGTGCCCCTTGTCATGTGACGAGAAACAACCAATTACAGCCAAGGGATAACTTTAGTTTGTTAAATATCAGCATACCGCAAATATATAGAAGTACTTTGTTTAGTGCTATTCTATCACCCTGACGTAAACATCTGTCCTGTGTTTCACCTATATTCCTTTTAAGAGCACTAAAACTTCTCAAGGTTGCTAATATCCTAAATGTTTATGTCTCGGTTGCCGGACAAACACACACACATAGGAAGCGGCTCTTTGCAACATAAAGACAACTTATCTTAGCGACATCAACACAAGACCAGGGAACCAAATGTCCATCTGATGTGCCGTGTGTTTTTGATCTGGTTAAAAAGGCTGTATGTGGGCCCCCGACGGAGACTCTTACACCTAATGTGTTTTGTGAAGATTTACAATGTATCGTTGGCAAGAACATTTAGTAGATAACAGAAATGAAGCAACAGCTTTTCTGAGAACGAGTCCAACATTCTTTGGTGTTTTAGCTCTGCTTTGGTCCAAGTCCTGAGGGGGAGATCCTGTCTGTGGATTAGAATCTCTTGACCCTCCACCTCTTTCCCTCAGGGATCCACCATTCTGGGCTGGACTTGATAAAGCTGCACAGGGTTGCTGTGGGATTTAATGAACTGGGTGGAGGATATGGGTGAGGAATGATCACATTAAGTTGGCCTAATGTTCTCCCTGTTCCTGTGATCAGAGCACCCAGGAGAAGCATTCGTGTCGTGAGAAGAGCATGCAGGACCGCCTCCGTCTCGGCCACTTCACCACCGTCAGACACGGAGCGTCCTACACGGAGCAGTGGACGGACGGATACGCATTCCAGAACCTGATCAAGTAAGAAATGGCAAACGCATAGGTTTTCATCGAATTACATGATGTTCTTCTTTTAGATGTTGCATTCTACATGGCGTTTTGTGCAAGGTTTATTTTCTGCTACGTTTCCCAATTGAGCCGTTCCCTTCACCCCCCTGTCCTCCCCCCTCTGCAGGCAGCAGGAGGGCATCAACCAGCAGCGGGAGGACATCGAGCGCCAGAGGAAGCTGCTGGCCAAGAGGAAGCCTCCAAACCCCGCCTCCCCCTCACTCTCCGTGGCCTCCACCTCTGAACCCAAGCAGCGCAAAACTAAGGTGGTCAACGGCAACGACTCCGACCCCTTCCTCAAGCCCTCCTTGCCCCAGCTGTGAGTACACTGAAGCAGCCACTTCCTGTAGGATGTTGGACCTTAAAGAAGGAGAGGGTTGCCATACCTCATAAGCCTTCTTTAGACACACTTTTTCACAGTTGCTCTTCGATGAAGGGTTAACAATTATTCCAATACGATTTGGAGTTAAATAATAAAAATAAATCTCAAAGGTTTCCTGTTCTGAGATTTTTACCTTTTCTTTTTTCTTTTGTCAGACTGACCCTCGCTGAGTACCACGAGCAGGAAGAGATCTTCAAGCTTCGCCTTGGACATCTAAAAAAGGTCAGTAGCAAAGATAACATACAATTGATTACAAACTAGTGCAACTGTAAGGAATTTGTATCTAGTGAAAGTTGCCAAAAATATACAAAATAAAAAGAGATGCAAATACAGTCAGCTTCAGTTGCTACTAGAGTCGTTAAAGCTGCACAAATGTTGAAATAGGAAAAGAATGTCCCGGTGTATTTACACAGGAGGAGGCTGAGATCCAGGCGGAGCTGGAGCGCTTGGAGCGGGTGAGGAACCTCCACATCAGAGAGCTGAAGAGGATCAACAACGAGGACAGCTCGGCGTAAGTCCGCTCTACATGCAGCACCGTCACATGAAGTAGCCCAACTGTTGAGACCAGGATTCAAATCGTGCCTAATTGATGAAACATCAATTCAGTTTTGACTTTCAAGACAAACATGCACATTAATAATCCCATATGTTCTAGTTGCATTCAGCACAACAAGTGTTGCAGGAATGAGTGCTAAAACCCAGAGTTAGCAAGTCAATGCTTTTTTTTTAAATAATGATTGGTGAGATACCTGAAATAAGATCTGTGGCTAACACAATATATTTTCCTTGAGAGATTTACAGTAAATACGTTAGTTAATATCCCACACGTGAATGTCCTAATTAAAATGTTCGTTGTGTCTTAAAAAAGTCGGTTGTTAACACCGTTAGCTAAAATAAGACTTAATCACCCAGATCTTTAGCCGCCTTTAGCTTAGCATGGTTTTGTGAAATCCTGTGACTGTGATGTCGTTTTTTTAAATGTTGACTATTTACTTTTGGCGATATTATTAAGGCTTAAAAAACCAGTAGAGAGGTGTTAATATGTGGACATTATCCAGCTGCACAGCATGTTTGAGTATCGTACATGTGTTCGCCACAGATCTCTTTTTCTCCAACACTTATACATCAAATAAAGAAATTCCATTAGCTTTTTATCGAAGGAACCCTTGCGTTGCTTCCAGGTCAGGCTTAAAAAAGATGTCATCACTGCACCAAAGTTATAGGTACAAGCAGTAAGTCTTTTGCCTTCTCCTCTCAGGTTTAAAGACCATCCCACCCTGAACGAGAGGTACCTGCTGCTGCACTTGCTGGGCAGGGGCGGCTTCAGTGAAGTCTACAAGGTAGTGTGTGTGTGTGTGTGTGTGTGTGTGTGTTTTCCTATTCCTTCTCTCTGTAAAGTATGCTAAAAGTAAAATGTGTGTGTCTTTGTCCCACACAGGCTTTTGACCTGTTTGAGCAGCGCTACGCAGCTGTTAAAATCCACCAGCTCAACAAGAACTGGAGGGAGGAGAAGAAGGAGAACTACCACAAGTAGGTCTCACACACACACACCTACACACAGTGTCCGATACACAAAGACAACGTGTTTCAGAAAACTCACCACACTACATCTATTTCCTTCCCAGGCATGCATGCAGGGAGTACCGGATACACAAGCAGCTGGACCATCCTAGAATTGTCAAACTCTACGACTATTTCTCCCTGGATACTGACACGTGAGTGACCTCTGACCTCTGCCTGCTGGGCGACACATCCTGATGCTGCTTATCCTACTGGGTTTAAAAGAACGATCACTTTAAAGCAGGGGTGGGGAACCTCCGGCCCCCGGGCCGTATACGGCCCGCGAGACAATTTGATACGGCCCTCGAGGTAACACACGCGGGAAAAAAAAGAAATCTAGACCGCAAAAGAATTAAACAAGCGAGTGCCTGTTTTTCCAGGGTTCTTGAACACAACACGAGCCCAACGTGTCATCACGTGGTATATGTCTCGTCTGACAGGGGTGCAGTTCTGACGGAGAGCACCAGAACGTCGCTCCGGCACTTAAAAAATTGCAGTACCCATAAGGAGCTGTACACATGCCGCAGTTTTTTGCGTGGCTGTGTCTTTAGTTTTAAGCCCAGTGGTGATCTCTTCATCTGTCATACTGATCATACAGTCAATAACTTTGTTGTTATTAGCATCTGGTTAGCTAGCAATGCTAACGAATATAAGATCTTTTTTCTCCAACCAGTGAGTTAAAGGCAAATCTTTATATGATCATTATAGTTATAAAAAAATAAGAGAATAAAGTAAACAGGTATAAAATACTATATGACAGTAACAAAAAGTTGTTATTAATAAACAAGAATAGAGTTTGAAAGGGGAGTGATTTGTAAAATATCCATAAAGAAAAATAAATCTGCTTCCAGTTCTGTTTCATATTGATGTTGAGAGATGTATCCATAGATCTCCTGATGTTGCTCTCAAAGTGCACCAGATTGATGCTTTTAATTTCAACATTTAAAAAAAAGATCTTCCCAGGAGAGCATGCCCCCAGATCCCCTAGAGGAGGTTAGGTCTCCCCCCCACTTAAATCATGTTCACATGGATAGGAAACTAAATTGCACATATTTTGTGTCCATATCTTTCTGTTTTGGTGGTCATGCCACAACCGTGCACGTGCATGCATGCGCGAGTCATGGTAAGATATCTGGATTAAGAGGTTGCTTTTTCTTTGCACAGCATGAAAGAAAGGCTAAATGAATGGGCTGTGAATGGGCCACCCCTGCTCTAAGGTAAGGATAGTGCACACACATAGATACAAGTGGTACTGGTAACATAGTGGAATGTTCTTTACTCCAAGTCAAGAACCAAAACATTATTTTTTTTAGCCTTCTTATATCTATTTTCCAAAACCTCAAATAAAAGTGAAGACACGTATGCCCAAAACAGAGCAATAAATGATGAACAATGACATGACACCTGAAGTTTTGGATCACGAAAATTACAGAGTTAGCTCAGTCACTCAAACCTTAGTCCATTGTAGACTCTCTACATTTATCAATAGTGTGTCAGTAACTTGTCAACAGAGTCACTCACAAGATGCAGTGCAAAGCAGTAACTTGTATAAATTGTTGTATAAAACTATCCCTCACCTTAACATTATATGTTTCTGTACCTAAAAATAAAATACAAATGTTGAAAGTGCATACATATAGAATAAGATAACCCTTGAATAAGCTTGGCCTTGTAAACAATCAGAGGGAACCACCCATAGCCGCGGGAAGTAGGGGTGCTGGGGGTGCTGCAGCTCCCCCTGTTGGCGAGTGGTGTACATTTGAAAAACTGAGGGACCACCTAAATAAAAATGATTAAAGTACATAAAATAGTTATGATTTTACTTAAAATAAAATTAGCTGTATACAGTAGCATATAATAGTCATAGTATATATTTGTATCAGTCAAGTGGCTTGAATTTATTTTCCAAATAAATAAAATCCGAGTCATCTAGGTCGTAGGTCGTGGGATAGTGACGTAATTGACGCGACACACACACTGCAGTGACAACTTTTTAGAATGGCGCAAAAAAGGATTTTGGATTTTTTTCTCCAACAAACAACCCAATAAAAAGAGTGGACCACCAGCTACTCCAACTAGAGTAATATGACACAGAAGAGACTGACACATCTGACTTTGATGCATGTCCATAGTAACATTTTGGACAATGTGGATGTATCTGCTCTAATGAGGGTCTTCATTAGTGCCACCCCAGAGAGGAAGGCTACATTTGGGGTTTTGTGAAGCCCCAACACAAGGTAAGACAATATTTTCCTTTAATGCTGCTGCCGCTGTGCAGTGTTTTGCCTTGTCAATCAGATATAAATTGAATTCATGGTTTGATTAATATTGTAAATAATATTTTCTGACTATTTGTAATGTTATGTAGGTTTGTAAGACCCATAGTTAGCGTGTGGGCATGTGCAGCTGTTGCTAAGTGATGTAGGTCTATAATGGTTTATTAAGCCTAACAGTTAAAGAGCAACTTCCAGGTTAAAGACACCTGTGAATAAATGTGTAGGAAAATGATGAATACACTAGATTTTCAAAAAAATAATACAGAAATATACACTACAGTGACATCTGGCGTCGTTTTTGTAAGAAATGTTCACTTCCGCATAAAAAAGCCTCGGCACGTGACCTTCCGCGTGTGACGTAACACGGGGGACACAAGGGGGAGAGCGGCCGGTGTAACGTATTAATAAACATGGATCCCAATGCTAGTTTCGACACAGAAGACACGACAGAAGAAGTTGAACATGAATATTCGAATGCATATGACGGACCACAACCTTATAATTATGAGCCTGCTAGGCGTCCAAGAGACCAGGAGCAGCAAAGGATTAGAAGAAATAACGGCCATCGGAGAGAAATTGAGCTGTGGTGTGAGGAGAACCAGTGGAGAACTGGGCAGCTATCTTGGTGAGTGACCGGCGTTAGCTACAGAATGTTAGCTAGCGTCACATCACAACATTGTGAAGTTAGCTATCATTTATCAGGCTATAACTAAAGTAGCATTGATAATATAGTAACGTTACTGGCAGGACTGTTGATACTGATCCATAACAGAAACTAATGCGCAAGTATCAGCCGTATCTCGCGTTACCTAATGCAACTCCACATTACGGTGCTGTGTACCGGAGGGGAGACGCGAGATACGGCTGATACTTGACGATCTGGCGGAGAAAGGTTGTGGAGCCTCCGTTGATATGCCGTTGTAAATGGCTTGATGGAAAGCAGGTGTGTAGTCGGGGAGGGTGCACAGCNCTCTATGGCCATGGTAGGCACCTGCAACCAAGAACAATGCAGAGAATTAAACCATTGAGCGAGAAGGTGTGTCCACATTTTTGACTGGTAGTGTATATTGTTAATTCTCTGCATTGTTCTTGGTTGCAGGTGCCTACCATGGCCATAGAGAAGGTGTTTATCTATAACAACACATCCATCGTCCAGGATGAAGTCCTGGCCCACAGATTAGGCCTCGTCCCCATCAAAGCGGATCCCCGCCTGTTTGAGTACAGGAATGCTGGTAAGACTGTGAGCACACTACAGGAGGAGCTGTGGGGTACAGAGCAGCACATCATTCAGGAAGGTCTGTTGGTACAGAGAGCATTTTCACAAGACAACCCATTAATTGTGGTCTTTTAAAAAGAACACATCATTTTAGTGTTGCACGGTGTACCGATACTTGAAAGGTACCGCGATACCCTGCTGTTAAAAACGTTACGATTCCTCCGTTTCATAAGTATCTGTACTTTAAGAATGACGGGGGAAAGTACTCCGGTGAGAAAGCGCTGTTTTAATAAGAGCCGTGTGTGTTCTGCGCTCTGCTTCCACTCCCTGCACTGCAGCCGTGCCTATAGTCCCTCCCCTCTCAAGCACGCTCTAAGTGCCTCCCCTCTCTCATGCACGCGCTAGCTGCCAGAGCATGTGAGAAAACGAGAAGCATGGCTGCAAGAGGGAGTGCGCCTCGGCTTGTTGACAAAAAAGACGCCAGAAGTTACATTTGGAAGTATTTTAGCTATATCTCAGAGTGAGGGCAAGCCTACGGACACCTACGGATTTAAATATATCCAATTTAAAGTTACAGTATAATCCCTTCACATTTTACGTCCTACCAAACCCAACTTTTGTCACGACTGGCTTTTACAACTTCAAGACCACTAAAGCTATTGCATGCTTTTAGTTCNGTGTGCCTTGGCAGTCTCAGTCCAATTTAAAGTTACAGTATAATCCCTTCACATTTTACGTCCTACCAAACCCAACTTTTGTCACGACTGGCTTTTACAACTTCAAGACCACTAAAGCTATTGCATGCTTTTAGTTCGGAGGTGCAAGCTAAATGATTTTCAGTGCGATGTGAAGAGATTACGTTTGTAAATTATGACGTACAGTACACAAAGCATGTGGCGTTAACATACACTTAAGCTTTTGCTCCACTTGGGACTTAAAAAACCCCACTCCACTAAGATTTGATGTTTCCTAATCCTACCTCACAATACAAATGAAACGAATACAAATGTTTTTAAATCTGCATTTTGATATTGCTTTTCAGTGTTTTTTGTCTGAATCAGTATTGATATTTTTATTTTTCCTAACAAGAGGCTACCCTAATTCAAAATAAATGTACCTGCATGCAGCAAAAGTGAATCCATCAGATCACACTTGAAGGTACAGTGAGGATGCTTATTTATTTAGAGTTATTCTGATCATGTTGGAGAGTGTTTTGAGGAGATGACGCACTCCATGTTTGTGTCTTCTCTGCCAACTTAGACACAGCCAAGTGATCTGCAACAAATGATGGAAGGGAAACAGCCAAAAGTCAAAACAATACTCTGCGCTCCGAGTGAATTACAATCACGTGTATTGTTTGATTTATTTTGGAAAGAGAGCTAATACAAAGTCAGAAACCATAGAGGACTTGCAGAGGAGTTTAGGAGTGGAGGTTTTGAAATGTAGAAGAAAGTCCTTCGAGGTTGATCAAAGGAAATACGGCAAAAAAAACTTTTTCCCCTTATATATATATATTAAATATTCATCAGTTAAATTCTCTTAAAGCTGAGACTACAACTCCCATCAACCCCTGCTGCTTCATTCCTTCCATCACAAACATCTTATTTTTTCTGTATATAAATTGCCAATGAGCCATATTGCCATTACTGATTGTTTTTGTTGTTGTTTTGTGATTAGTTGTTGCTACAAAAGACTGCCTTATTCATAACCATCCTGAAAAAAAAGGTCAACAGTCCCGAAGTCAGTGAAAACCGTATAAAAAAAACACAATGTTATCATTTTTAATGTCATGTATAGTGGTTATTATCATAGAAATACACTATCTGGAATGAATAGGACATAGATTAATGTTTTTTTAATTGTTTTGCCTCAGAATATCTTGACATTAGTAGCTCTAATTATTCATAATCAGCTTCTTGGAGTTGTGTTAGGAAGTTCAACAAATCATCCTTTACACTGCATCCCAGGAAAACACTACATTGGCATGAAAGCATTTCCCTTCTGCGTTTTAAAAAGGTGAGATTCAAGACTTCAGACTTTTTGATAATTATGAGAACGCCTGTATGTGTCATCTCTCACTAATAATACCTCCTTCCTCACGTCTACCCCTTCCTTTCATTCCTCCCCCCTCTCTCTTCTCCCTCTCCCTCTCATTAGACCTTATCTGAGCGTCCACATTCGCCGTTGCTTTTTATCTGTCTAATTATGTTGCTACACACCTATGGAGGGACTAAGGGAAGCCCTGAGGCATGCTGGGAAGACGATTCTTCTGCGATGCTCTACGGTGTACTGCCCTCTTGACTCTTACACACACACACACACACACACACACACACACACACACACACACACACACACACACACACACACACACACACACACACACACACACACACACACACACACATAAATGTCCCTACTCTCTTTTCAATTCAGTCACCTTTTCAGCATCGTGGGGCCCTTGGAGCACGGTGATAAAACTCCCCAGACACTGCTCCATTATGAAGCTATGATAGGAGGTGCTGCACAGAAACACACACACACACACACACACACACACACACACACACACACACACACACACACACACACACACACACACACACACACACACACACACACACACACACAGCTCCCCTATCAACCTCTTTCAGTAACCACTGCGTGAGCTGCATGTGCTCCTCTTAAACATCCTTTAATCCAGGGAATAGTTTATACATCTCACACACACATTTAGTATTCTAACACTCCTGTGTGTCCATAATTTAGCAGAAAATAAGCGGGTTTTTCTTTATTATTTGATGCTTTTACAGAAACATTTTCACAATTTGTGAAATCTATGATATTAAAAAGTAGTGTTTTTCAGACTTAGGTAGCGAAAAGTAATTAACTTGTTAACGAGCTTGATGCATGAAAGCATTATTACAGTTGTTTCGGGACTGAGCACGTTTTAAATAGATCTAATGGTAAAGAGTAACTTAGTATATAGACTGTACTTATATACTTCGAATAATTATATATACGGCTATTTTATGCATTCACTTCAGATGGAAATCTATACTTTCTACTCAACTAAATCCAGCTCTCTCTCCATGAGCTACAACGTTAAAACGCTGCTTACACGTAAGATAATGTAAGAGGGAAAAAGGCAGCTTTGATTTAAGTGCATCAAATATTAGGCTAATCAAAAATACTTAAATAGTGACTAGTGTGCAGTAAATGCAGTCGAGAAAGAAAGTTGTAGATTTATTTTTGTAACTAAGAAAGGTCTGCAATTATTAGGCTTGAATTATTATTTTAAAATCCCATGTGTATTGCAATGTAAGGTCCATAAAAGGGGTGTGATTTTTTAAATAGAGGGTGTTTAGTGTACTTAAAGGAGCTCAGGATTAGCCCCCCCACTGAGTAAAGGTTAAAAGATGAAACTTTGGTAAAGGTTTCTGCAGGACCCGTCACAGCGGGGCGGTTTACAGACGAGCCGGAGTCAAACCTGTCAGGTCAAACTGACGTGTGTGTGTGTGTGTGTGTGTGTGTGTGTGTGTGTGTGTGTGTGTGTGTGTGTGTGTGTGTGTGTGTGTGGGGTAGGACCTACAAGAGCGATAACAACAGACACCGATGGCCCTTCCCTATCTGCTCACTTGATCCCAACACACACACATACACACGCAAACACACACACACACACACACACACACACACACACACACACACACACA
>NW_011352059.1:65657-74068 GCF_000735185.1 Notothenia coriiceps | reverse complement strand
TCATGATAGGGGGACTTGAACGGCGGTATGGGCTGTTATTGAAAGTGTTTAAGTGCTGGAAATATGCTCATTGGATAATAGTTTGCAGGGTGCTTTTAATTGCCTCCTCGATTTAATGCAATTTACGTATTTTTATTGTTTGCTCTCTCTCTTTAACGTGCATATACAACGTCATTATCGTGGTCTGCACAAACTTATCATCATGCGTGTATTCTGCTAACTGCACTGTCCATAACTATTTGATAGGAATACATTTCTAGCCTAGGCTATTTCCTTGTTTTTCGGTGATTTAGTGGGCTCGTTTGTGGGATGTTGCGGATGAGTTTCACCGAGACCGCCTACTCTGAACAACCAATCACCGTACTGACCGCTTCTAAACTCATGCACGAGAATCGACGTCATCCATAGCAACGGCGCGTCACTCTTAGTTTCTTAGATTTATCCTTAGTATGAGTAGGTCTCAGCGGCTTTGTGAATAACTTTTAAGAAAAAACTCCTACGTAAAATGTTTTAGCGCGAGTTAGGAGCACTCCTAGCGGTAAGATAAAATCCTTTGTGAATACGGCCCCTGATTTCTAAGTATTTTAAACTTAAGTTTCACATTTTAAAAATGAATGTTTTGATCAAACGCGATTAAGATTTTTGTATCGATTGACACCACAAGTAATAATCTGACTTTATCTTGTAGTGGAGTGTTGTAACATTTTGGTAGTGTGTTTAAGTGCTTTCGGTGTAGCAACCATTACTGCTAGGATTATAGTAAATCTGTTTTATTTACCTTTGTATTGTTCCTGGCATTAAATATAACCAGCAATTTATAGAAAAAAACTATAATATGTCACATGTGTTGACTCACCCTGGAAGCAGACGTTTCCCAGGTGTAACATGGCTGCCAGCAGCTTGAGGATTTCCTGACACTGGAGTTCTGAGAAGGTGAGGATCTTCATGGCGGAGAGAATACGCTGGTAGTCTTTAGCATCATCCCTGCTGTCACACTGGATACAGCCGCCCTGTAACATGAGAAGGAAGGTTCACATTGTTTACAGTAAATCGACAAGATGTCAGATGTTCGGGGTGGCAGCCAATGTTATACCTTGGAAAGGAATTTGTACTCCTTAGCATCACCGAGGTTCAATGTTTTCTTCTCCTCTGCCGTGGCTCCTGCAAGCATACAGTAAAACACGTGGTAGTTTCTCTCCTCCAGGGCCTAAAGGTAGTGTGGAGCAAAAATAAACCATTGTTGTTACAAGAAGATAAACAGTAACACTTTCCATGTCTATAATGCATTATAAACATGCTTATGATGCATTATAGTCTGATTACTTTGAAGTATAACTAGTTCTATGTACTATTTATAATGCTTTAAAATATAACAATTATCATTTATTATGCTTTTCGGGGTTTTCCTTTTCCTGTAGTGTATTATAACGGTTTGTGTGCATGTAAATGGTTTGCAAAGGCTAAAATCTCAAAGTTGGCTCCAAGGGGGTTTCTCTCCCACACACTCCCCCCCGCTCCCTTGTCTGATACACCTCTATTGTTGTCCTTTGTTTACTTCCAAAACATAGTGACATCACTATGTAACACTCGTGTTTCTATTGGCTGGCACTGCAACACATTGTACGTAAAATGAAACGGGGGATATCTCTAAAGCAGTTGACCAATCACAACAGAGCCAGACAAAATACAAATATGAACCAGAAAATGAGCAATATAGGGCCCCCCTTTAATTACATTTAAGGTCAAGTATCATAACACCACATTTTTGCTAGTTATTCATAGATTTGATTGGATTCAATTATGTACTTTTCACTTAACGTAAATAATGCCCGTTTATAACCACCTTTTCATTTATTTTATCTCCATATACCTCAGGTATATAATTACTTGATATCAAGCACTTAAAGTAACTTTATATTAAATTATAAAGCATTATAACTGTGATTATAATGCATAAAAAAGCAATATATACTGTATTACGATTATTAGAATTATTATACTCTGAATGTTATTAAATAGCATTAGGACTTCTTATAAATAGAGTTTAACCGGGCCATAAGCCTTTTGAGAATGAATGGCATGAATAACAAAATGAACTGTAATTACATTAAATACTACATAACAATCCACAAATCAGGAAAACATAATAGAAAAAGCAAAAAAGAAATAAGAAGAGAGGAATTGCTCAATAAGTGTGCTTTTAATGCTTTATAATTATAGGACGTGTACCAGTAAAAGAAAAGGTGTTTAAAAGGAAACTCATTGTGGCTGTGAATGACTTACTAATATTTTCCATGACTTCAACGGGTAATTCTCTAAGGGTTCACTGTCCATGATAACACCGTGTTTATCTAACCAGCCCTGTTTTTATTGCCCCCCCTCCTCCATTGGGGATATGATAAGAAGGAGCAGGTGTTTGGACTGAGAAAACTCACCTGATGGCAGACACGGGACTTCTCCAGGAGATACTGCTCCACTCGAGCTCCTTCAATCACTCCGTTCTTACTGAAGAAGATCTCCAAATATTTCCCAAAGCGACTGGAATTGTCATTGCGGATCGTTTTTGCATTTCCAAACGCTGCATGGGACAGAACAAGGGCGGTTTATTATTATTTTTGTACTTTTTCTGTGTATGGGTGTGTCCCAACAGGAAGTTGTTTGTGGAGATTCTTATCTCCTAAGACCTGTTAACGTGTTTTCCTCGAAAGGAGAAAGATATTGCTACTGATGTACTGTAACACATGGCAAAACTGTGTCAGGAATTGTACAAGTCCCAAATTCCCACAAAATAAAAGCTTGAAAGGGTTTTTAAAGGTTTTTTTTGGTGTGCAATTTATATTTTGAGTTTTCAGAAGCCAAATAAAACCAGTATTTTAATGTAGCATTGTTTGGGATACATTTCAGTTTTTTCTGGATGTCACTAAAAACTTGTTGTAAAAAGTTTGCATTTGTGTATGATAAGCATAAATAAATGTAAGATTTGTTGAAGGTTTGTCTTTATGTGTTAGCCTTATTGCTATCATTTGATATAACTTCTTTAAATATAACCTTATACATAGTTAACTCTGCTTTCGTGTAATATTTTGCCAAGCCGCATTCATTAACTCACAGGTCACAGCTGTTAACCCTGAAATTAGTCACCTATGTAAGACAAGAATCGATTTTGAATGGGCAATTGTTTTGACAGTCTGTTGACGTAGTACCTTCGAGGATGGGGTTTGACTCGAGGATCTGCTGCTCGATCTGCTGCTCAGAAAGCTCACCGCTGACCGCCGCCAAATACTGCAGGATCAACTTTGTGCTCTCTGTCTTCCCCGCACCTGATTCCCCACTGAGGAAAATATAGAAGAGAAGAAGAATAAGTGTAAACAAAAAGCAAACCCTAACAAGATGTATGCTATTGAAGACTGTCAAATGATTCATGGTGACCTGATGATGCAGCACTGGTTCCTGAGATGCCGCATCATGTTACAGTAGCATGACTCAGCGATGGCGAAGATGTGCGGAGGGAGTTCCCCCAGCTTTCGACCATGGTACAACCCCACCTGAAAGATAACGGGGTTAGATGATGAATGGGAAATGACTTGCAACTGTAGTACGTCTGTGATGAATTTTAAAACCAGCCTCACCTGGTCACCTGAATAAAAAGGGAAATCCTTGTATGGGTTCACTGCCACCAGCACAGAGCCTGTGTAGGTCTGTAAAAAAACAAATGGTGCTGTGTGAGATGTTTAGGATAGAGGAAGAAAATCCAGAAATATTCAAGTGCACTTAAGATGGCAGAACTGTATGGTTAATTAAATTGTATTCTCATACATTTGCTACCATTGTTCCTAAAGCATGGTGAAAACAAAAATTGATTGTCTAATTGTTTAATATTATTTGTGCGTTCCTACTCTGGTTTTTGGTATTCTTCTAAATATTTGCTGATTTCTAGTGCCGTAAGGGTTGGGCATATTATGTATACATGATACTATAGTGATATTTAATCATACAAAGAAGGTACATTCAATTTAATTTGAGATAAACAAAGCATTGAAAAATGTCAAATGATCAGGAATTATTGTAAATGTTCATATTTTTAATTCATTATTGGCACTATTTGATTTCCTTTTCTATTTTGTAGTTTAATTGTTTATTTACTCTCATTAAAATGTGTGGAATTCTTTACTTTCTTATTGTTTGAAAATCTTGGAGCTGCATAGCACTTTGCCTTACATAGATAAGGCCTCGTTTGTGTCGCAGCAGCAGGTTCCGGAGGAGGCCGGCCTCCGTCATGTCTCCCAGCTTGATCATGTCATCCACCCCCTCCACGGAGGTGGGGTGCATGATCCTGAGCGAGGCCTCCTGCTCCTGGGCCAGACTCCACTGCTGCGAGAGGTCAAAGAAAGAAATAAGGTCAAACCCCAGGCTGTACATGTTTTTATGATGCTTTATGTAAGCAATACATACAGTATTGATTTAGCTTTTTATTTAAACCAACACACTTTAACATATTGATTTGGCTTTTTATTTAAACAAGGGGATATTTACCTTTCCTTCATCGTCGACTAGTAACCGCTGACCAGATGGTGTTACTGTGACCCTAGCTCCGATGGGTACCCCGATTTCGGAGTCCACCCACACCCACTCCCCCTGAAAATACACAGCACGATATACAATGATAATATTCAAAAGCAGATTTTCTGTTTAAAGGAACACTTCACCCACAATATGATAATTTTTTAATTGGCTTACCTCCATGGTAAACAAATAATTCAACCTGAGACATTTCTTGGTGAGATGAAGTAGAATCTGTGTTTTTGTGTTTGGGAAGTATTGAGCATTCAACTGGATCAATGAGACTTGGGTTATAGTTTTGATGATGTTAAACCCGTGCCCTAATTTATTTTTAATTCATTATCACTTTGCTCAGTTTTTTATTCTTTGATCTCTGTGGAGGCATTAGAGAAAATACATCGAGAATTCAAGGTACCAGGGTGAATAATTGATAAGAAGAATCACTGTATGGGTGAAGCATTCCTTTAATGTTCTTAAGAATACCACATTTATGATGGGACCGTCTTTATAAGCTTACATTATTTCCTTGAAGGAATGACAGCAGGAAATGTTTACACTACATCAAGGAACAAGCATGATTTCTCATAAAACTCATTCTGAATTTCTCAGTCCTACCTTTCTCAGCATCACAGATTTTCTGCGTTCCTACTGCCTAGACACAAAGAAATCCATATGATGAGTTGCAGTTTCAAAGAAAAGTGTCTCCTTTGAATTTAGTTTGGATATTCATAGGTCATCATGCATTACAAAAAACCCAAGGTAGGGTTTAAAAAGTATTTATTACAAATCCCCTGTTGTTCTCAATTCATCGGTTAATATGCACATAGGCAGCAGAATAGTAATGACAAAAAATCAGTGTGACTGAAAAATATGAAGAGGTCTACCTAACAGTCCTTTAAGAAGCGATCTTCATTAATTTCCACTCTTTAAGTGTGCCGTAGAGTTGCTGTTTGTCCCGACGCCCTGCTGAATCTGTCTCAGTATGTAGGAGGCGACTCAGCCCTCCTTTGACTGACAAACTGATTTTTATGGCACTTTGACTTTGAACCAGCTGTTGCTGAAAAAGGAAGGGGAAGAGAAACTGATCTTACAGATATATCAAATCTGTCTTGTCATGACCTGGCCAGCGTTACCCCATTTAATTGTTTATTTTCTGACGGTATCAGCAATAATTATATATTTTGTATTTCATTTGTTTTGCATAGTTAATTGTGAATTTGTGTGTATATCTCTTGATTATTTATTTTTCTCATGTAACTGTAAGTTCTGGTTGCTAAGTAAGTGTAATTGACAGTTCATCTATTTATATATAGTCCCTTCTCTTATTGTCCATTAATGGAAATAAAATGACATACATTTCTAATGCTATTTTATAGCAATAACAGCACATTCATTCATCTATATTAAATAACTAATTTTCCTGTAAATGGCCTTGATGCAGATTGGCTATGGTCAAACATTCAGTGTCATAACATTTATGTGCAGCCTTTGGACTCTATCTGTGTTGATCAGAGTAGTCGTCTCACGCACTCACCCTGCAATAAAGATTCAAATATGAGATTGAAACTATATCTTAAATTGACAGAGGACCAGCTTTAATATGTTTCATATTCTGCCTAACATACTGTAGGGACTCTGTGGTTGTTGATTAGTCACTGTCCATTATGAATGGCAATAAACTGAACATTTCCCTGCAGTTATCTACTGTGTCATGTTAGACATGGACTTCAACCCTTAAGGGAAACCTCCCTCGAAAGTTATCTGCACTATACTATAAAATGTAAAGTCATGTGGGTTTAAAGTCAAAATGATCACTCGCCTGAAATTGGAGGCACTCACTGGCGTCAGGAGGGTGTTCATCTCCGATAAGGAAATGTCTGGGAGGGAAGTCGGAGCAGAAAGATTTAAACTTAAACAAACAATTGCAGTAGCTAAGCTACTGTTTTGAATGTGAGTCATTTCAACCCTGCTTGAAGTAAAAAAGTGGTGACGATAACATTTTCATAATAGGCTACGTGACTGTTTGTGATACAAAAAGATAAATCTTTCTGACTCCCCCAGCAGCTATCTTTCACTAACTTTGTAATGACGTAACCTGCGTTATGACGTCTTAAGACGATAACAGCAGTTTTTTTCTCAAGTGACACACTAAGCAGCATAAGAAAGACACAAATATACATTGGTTTAGTAACCAATACAATACCACATGCTTGACTCAATGTATTTAAGTGTTTGACTGCTACTGACTTAAATGGCCTGCTATGACCGGTATCAAATGGTGGCTAATGTTAGCAAACTTTTAGCATTTGTCGTAGTGTGGCTAATGTGTTTGCTATTAACAAAGGTTAACGAGATGAGCCATGCAACTTTCTCTGTCTAAAAAATAACCCACTACCCAAAACAAACATATTAAAAAAATATTTAAAGCTGTTAATTACCAAATATTAACTTTTTTCTCTGCCCTGTTAAAAAGCTAAACGCTACTCCTTAGGGTAGGCTACTGTCATTCTGTACAGGTAGTGGACAGCAGGTTTAACGTTGTGTTCATGGCAAAGGGCAACCCAAAGATGCTACGACAGCAGTAACAGTAAACACAAACTGTTGAGTAGCCGGTATAATGATTACAACTATGCTACAAAGCTGGAGTTCAGGTGTACTGTATATCAGACCCTTTACAGGAAGTCAGGTGAACCAGTGTGGTAATTAAAACAGGGCTGCCAACATTTGAGTTCAGCTTGGAGTGAGATTTTTTTTTTGGTGAACCGAAAAAAGAAGCGTTCATGTGTACAGTGTTACAAATGTATTGAACATGTACAAACTAGGGTTTCCCATTAATGTACCGGGCACTACAGTGGAATGCGCACATACACAGTGTACCCGCGACTCTTACAACGAAGGCTCGATAATCAGCTCACAGCATATAAANACAAGGAAACAACACCTCCACGGAGCTCAGCGCGATTCACAACGTCCCGACCAATCAGAGCACACTGTGCTCACAGGGAGGGTGAGGGCTGGAGCTATTGGAGCTACAACGAGCCGTTAAAGGCAGAGAGTGGAATTCAGTGAATACACATAGTTTACAGCAGTGGTTCTCAAACTTTTTCTGTCAGGCCCCCCCNCTTGTAAAATAGCACTTTACCTCTGCTTACACCTATATGCTATTTTATATGCTGTGAGCTGATTATCGAGCCTTCGTTGTAAGAGTCGCGGGTACACTGACAGTGTACCCGCGACTCTTACAACGAAGGCTCGATAATCAGCTCACAGCATATAAAATAGCATATAGGTGTAAGCAGAGGTAAAGTGCTATTTTACAAGTGTGGGGGGGTCCAGGGACATGCTCCCCCGGGAAGATTTTTTTTTTTAAATATTGAAGTTAAATGCATCAACCTGGTACATTTTGAGAGCAAAATGAATTTATGGATGCATCTCTCAACACCAGCACTGTAAACAGATTTTCTTTTTCTTTACGGATATTTTACAAATCACTCACCTTTTAAACTGTATTCTTGTTTTACTGTAATATTATTTCATAACTGTTTTTCATTTATTCTCATAAATGGTGACCAAAACTTTGAGACCCACTGAGATAACTAGACTAAACTTAACTATCTAAACACTCAGAGTCCCTTACATCACTGAGCTNTGACAGAAAAAGTTTGAGAACCACTGCTGTAAACTATGTGTATTCACTGAATTCCACTCTCTGCCTTTAACGGCTCGTTGTAGCTCCAATAGCTCCAGCCCTCACCCTCCCTGTGAGCACAGTGTGCTCTGATTGGTCGGGACGTTGTGAATCGCGCTGAGCTCCGTGGAGGTGTTGTTTCCTTGTTTAGCGATACGTAGCG
>NW_011352059.1:59005-65587 GCF_000735185.1 Notothenia coriiceps | reverse complement strand
CTGTAGTTATCTCTCAGTCTGACAGGACAGAGCTCTCCCTTTCCTTGTTTTAGAAACAGCTTATATCCGTTAAGCTAACCAGATCCTAACAACAACAATGCAAATAGTGAGTTTGGTAGAAATATACTGTATAATAGCGAAGTTATTTAAGATGATGCTATATTTATTGAAGATTTTACATTATAAATATTCCCAAAAATTATTTAAACGCATATTCTTCCAAACTCAGCCCTTGAGTTGCCCCACCAGGAGACTATTGATGTGTGTGGTGAGTTTGGTAGTAATAAGCTGTATAATAGATTGAATATTATTGTATTCTCTTTTTTCGGAGTTGCACTTTGCAGACGGTCCCTGAGCACTCGTTTCTTCTCCGGCTGCGGATAGAGACCAATGTAATGTAGTGTCCAGCTCGGAGGACGGCGCATATTGGCTTTTTTTGATCAAAATGTGATTTTAGTTCGTTGTCAACCTTACCACGGTACTTAGGAGACGTCATTTTTGTCTGAATAACGTTTTGTTCATGAGTTATTGATCCGTGAAATCAGAATCTCCCAATATCGTTTAAACTTTACTGAACTAAGCCAGAAGACCGTCTCATTTCGTAGACTGCTCGGTTTGCTGTTCCTTCACTTTATTTTCATACATTTATTTTGGACGAAAACTTAGCGTGAGGAAAGGCAAGTGTGGCGTGAGTGCGTGAGATATGGGTTAATTGTCAATTAAAATATTGATTATAGAATTTTTTTTGCAGACCTGTAAATTCATGACATTATAAATAAATCCAGTCATAAAGATTTCCTGTTACGATTATTATTCATGGGGTGTGGAATTATACCATCTGTTTTATAACAGGCTAAATTATTAACCATGACATCTCTTCACTTACTATCTTCTACCCGCTGGATCAGAATGTGGTTTCATTGCAAACACTCCCTGGTAACAAAGAACACAGATTATCTCTGTTTATTTGGAATATAAAATAAACAGGAGGGCAGTGCCCATTGTAGTAAACTATGTCATCAGTGTGTCACTGTCCGCACGGATCACTTACTCATTTCTGTTCCTCCTCACCCTCACTGACTGTACCATCGACACCAGAATGTAATTGTTTTTTTCCTGAACACAAGTTTAAACATAAATAGTTTTAGTAATTCATGTAGGTCTTTTATTTCCCAACAGACAAGCACAACTACAGTATATATTGCTGTGGATGATGGTTTAAGCACAGTACAAATGCACTTCAAATACTGACATAACTCAAAGTAACATCTTACAATATAACATTGCTAAATACACAGAAATTGTACTTTTGATGTATGTAAGGTTTCCAATTAAAACACATTTTTTTCAACCAATCGCAGATCATCCCAATGAGTCAGTACAGTTGTTTTGCACCATAGCTTAACTTGTATGTTTAAAATAGTTTTAAAGTCTGTGAAAAACAAAACATAAAAAATTAAGCTGAGTTAAGCTAAAGTGAGCTAATGTTCTTCAAAAAAGATGGCACAAGCCTAAAAACAATCCAACAAAAGAGGCTTGAAATCCAAAAAAATTAAAGAAAGTTGTGCAGACATAGCAGCGGATTTTATGATGCTACATGGCACTGAGTAAAAAAAGAGAGGCACATTGACTCAATTAAAGCAAAATCAAAGGCCCACAATCTTTAAAAAAATGTGCAGCTTCACTAAAATTATCTTTTATCTTCTCTTGATTAAATTAAGGCTGAAATTCACAGTTGGTATTAATGAGGTTCATTTAGAATGTGTGCGACAGAAATACATTCTGAGAATGAAATCCCCACAGATTACAATTGGAATTCAAGATCTCAAGGCCACCAACCTTTTTCAGTAGCATTTCAAGAAATTCTAAAACAATATGTTGGATACATCCTGCTTTAAGAATTTAAATCAAACCAAACTCCTTTGATCTGTACCTTAAAGCCCCCAGAAGAATCTGAAAACTCTTCAGTATAAAACCTTTAAATACATACAACAATATGAAAAGTCATGGATGGCAGAAGCTGTTATTTTGTCTAAGCAAGCGTTAATCCTCCGGTTCTGTCGTTATAATGTCGATGACATGTTTCCCTGTCTTATGTATGTATCTTCACAACAAGTTATATAACAACAACCATAGACAGACAAATAAGTAAACGTAAGTACTGTGGTATACTCTTTTGCTCTGCAAACACAAATAAGGCTCTTAACTCAATCTAAAATCTAAAACTAGTCATTGATATTAAACTGAAAATCAGCTTTCGCGCATTAGACTGTGTACAACAGTTATATCACAACGGTCCTCATAAAGGTCAATAAATCCACAGGAACATAAAAAGTAATTGCTGCATAGGTTATTTCACCGTCAGACTTGCGTCACAATTTAAATTGAAGTCCATCCACTGAATTACATAAAATATTTCCCTAAAGTGAATCACTGGCTTGAATAAAAAAATTTAAAAAAAAATCAGTGTTCACATGTTTTAAACCAATTACTGTAAATCACACGTCACAGGGTCAACACCTTTCCAATGCATACCTTGGTAGACGTTTAAAACGTATTCTACTTTTATTTCTGTTCATTTTAAAGACTGAAAGCCTTTAATGCCTTGTGAATGGGAACCTGTTTCATGTCTCTAAATGTGGCCTTCCATGTATTACGCAAAAAAAGAAAGATAAGTAACTATGATAGAAAAATGAAAACTATTGAACACAATAATAGACTTTGGAAAATTGGCAATCGTCCAGAACATAACTGTGGGTTATTTAAAGTAAGTGGGCTAATATTAAAAATGAAAAACACCTTGATTGGGACTTAAGAAGATGGGGAAGATGGGAAACTTCAATTGAAATCTGATTGACGGTGATTTCCCTGCTAACCACCTAACTTACTGCTAATACTGCTCCTAAAATACTACTTGTTTGGAATGTGCAATTCTAAATTTCCATCCAAGTGTTTGTGTGCTCTACAGCACATTTAGGTGTTTACTCTTCCTTCTCCTCTGGCCTCTTCAGCACTGCACTGTATTTCATGGGCGCACCGTCCGCTTTCAGCTGCACCTCCACTAACGTGAAGATTGAAATGACCTGGAAGTGGAAACAAGAAATTATGATTTTTACAATTCGGTTTTTGCTCAGGACACTTTTTTTAAACATGTTTACGGTAGCTGGTCCAAATCTTAAGGGAACAAGTGAGTCGTCTTGTTTTCCCCTGGTTATTTCAAATTAAATCAATAATTTGTTTGGGAAATGTGCATAAAAACCACAATACCTGATTTCTCTGTCTCACATTACTATCACATTACTGTCGAAGCCACTTCAAAAATACAATCACAAACTCCCCCATTCTATTTGTATTAAACAATACCTTTATTTTTCAATTGACAGGTAACAAAAGGACCAAAGCATGTTCAGTGTGTGTGGTCCTCACCTGCTCTACTGGAGCTTTGTTCAGGTCCTCTGGTCTCCAGAGCAGCGTCAGCTCAGATTTCTTCCCCACCTTATGATGGCGGAAAGAGCTCAGGCCTGTAATCGACTGAATGGGGAAACAAACGGTTTCATATAATATCAGATTAAACGGACATGTGGTGATAACTTGTGTTTTTGTACCACACTGACACTCATTTTCCACTCCTGAGTAGGTTTTGACAGTACTAAATATTAATATGCTGCATTTTCACTGCATGGTACGGCTTTGTCGAATTTGGTTCGCTCTTTTGTTTCCGCTTGGGAAACGTTGTGGATATTACCTGGTAACTTTTTCAGTACCACCTTTGTCGATGTTTCAAGGGAGGTCAGCCACAGCTAGAAGCTAGAGACCACTTCAGAGAGAAACTCCACTAGCGCGAACAAGACATCTTGCACGAACCTGCTGGTATTGTATAGCCAAGATATCGTCAATAGCAAGCGGAATATTAGATTTACTCAAAAATAAGAACCACAATGAAAAATGTACAAAGAAGCTCCTCTGGTTTTTGATAAAGAGATTCCAGGCTGTTTCACATAGCGTGGTACAAGCTGAGAATCCCGCCTACACCGGGGGGGTAACATCTGGAGTTATAAACGGAAATAAAGAAATTAATTGATCGAAAAAGTGAGTCGAGTAGAATGTACAGCCGTTCCATGCAGTGGAAGTTTCAAATAAACGGTCAATAGAATATCTCTAAATATGAGACCTATGTTACCAACAATTAAGACCAAAGAGGTTTTAAAAGATACAAAGTAATAATTAAAAACACAAAATAAAAACACTTTGACCAACAATGTTAATCAAATGTGTACAAAAGGACTTAATTGAAGAGTGTTTTGGAGCTGACCTTGCAGTAGACGCGTTTCTGTACTCCGTATCGGAGCACCAGCACATCAAAGGACTGATCCAGGACCCCCATCACCATGGCCTCAGAGTCCAGAGGGCCACAATCCTGTGGGGCAAGGACAAAGAAAATACTTCAGTACACCGACTAGGTCTGCACCATTTACAGTTTAATACCGACAGGCATTGGTTATATACAGTCTATAGAATATGGTCAACATTGAAGGGCAGATTAATGGTTATCCAAGTACAAATATCCATAAATACAGTCTATGGTTTAAACAGATTCTGAATTAATCTTAAACTCGCCCCTCCCCCAGAGACCACGACAATATTTACATTGACTGTAGAGTAATATGAAATGCGAATGGAAATGTTGTAACATAGGAGTTCAAATGAAAAATAACGTTTTTGAGAAACTTTATAAAAGAGCTAATGTCAGAACTATTAAATCATTTGTTTTTTATGTTATGGTTGTATTTAAAGTATTTATAGCAAAAAAGTAATAATAATAATAATTTTAGGCACTGCAGCAAAGAGAACAATAACAAAAAGGTGTGTTTTTCCATTAGGCTACCCACCTTTACAAACACTGCGAAGAAGAGCTCAGAGCTGAGCTCCTGGACTCTCTTGGACAGAGTCTTCCTTTCGTTGCAGTGGGACGCCTGCCTTTCCACATCCTGTGTTGAGAGCCCCAAACTGGGTCCACACTCTGCATCCAAACATTCAGCAGACAGACACCAGCATAATGAGAATGGAAGAGAAAACAATGACATCACTGATATAGAGTGGTGCAGCGATGACCTATTTGTTTTGTATGCCAACCCGAAAGTTATCAAGGCAAGGGCTCCCTCAACAGGCTGTACAATAACTACATCCATTTGCATGTCTCAGTAGCTAAGCTAAAGGCTGCTAATATTTGGCTAATGCCATTCAGCAGTCTCATACAAGCACTTGTTGGCAGTCGCTGTTTTTTTTACACATAGAAACGTTAAAGACATTTATATCCTGACGTGTTTACTGACTTCAGCTTGTGTTACCACAGATCCTTTTTCAGGCCTCTTTCCACAAACATGTTCCAAATAAATATCCAGCATAAATGAGTTCTTCTCTTTTTGAGATGAATGTATATTCACGCATGGCACTTGTTTAATAAAATAAATAATAATTCAATAGATAATTATTAATTAGTTGAAGTACGCACTCAGTGAGTAGGCCAGCAGCCGATGGACGATGATGTCGGCGTAGCGCCTGATGGGGGATGTGAAGTGAGTGTAGAGAGGAACGTTCAGGGCATAGTGCTTAAAGAGGTCCTCCATCTTAAGAGTTCCTGAACAGAAGTACAGCGCCATCTGGGGAAAAAGACAAACAATAAATACAGAAACTCACAGAAATATTACTTGAAATTATGTATGTAATATTTTAAGATGACACGTTTTCTTTGATGCTAACAACTATTACACAATAACACAATTTAGAAAAACTGAACACATCAACAATAGAAATACAATGGTTGGGGCCGAGCTCTCACCTGCATGGGTCTGGAGCACATGTGGGTGAGGACTTCTTTTCTGGCAGCGGTATACTCATCATCTCCGAGAGTGGTGTGGAGACTTTTCTGCAGGTTGGAAAGGCAGAAAAGAGAATTGAATCATCAACACAGTTATTACTCAACATCATTTACAGAAGGTGTGAGGACTCAAACGCTTTGTCAATCATGTATTGAGCATTCAATCCCTATGATGGGGGGGAAAAGACAGAGAAAAATTATGAAATGGAAAAGAAACGTATTGCTGGAAATACAGGTAGGCGATTCATATTGAGATGATAGTATATCTATTTTTATATGCGTTACTTCAATAATGAACACCTCTCAACACTCCAAAACAAGGTGATCTTAATGCTTAAAGGTCCCATTTCATGGCCATTTCCACTGATCATAATTCCATTGTTGAGGTCTACTAGAATAGATTTATATTGTGCAATTTTCCAAAATCACTTTGGTTTCTCATACAGCATCTCTGTAAACCAGTGGTTCTCAAAGTGGGGGGCGCGCCCCCCCAGGGGGGCGCAGAGGCATGACAGGGGGGGCGCGAGAGACCAGGAGGAAAAATGGTTATACATTTTTTTTTTTTTTTAATATTTAATTTTTTTTTTTTTTTAATTATTGATTCGAAAATAATATCATACAGTACTATTACGTCTGGGTCTCTGTGTTTCATTAAAGCTTGGCTCTGTGTGTGTTTGGAACGAGCCATTTTGTGTGCGTGCGCC
>NW_011352059.1:43332-58988 GCF_000735185.1 Notothenia coriiceps | reverse complement strand
TTAATTACGTTGTTTATCAATTATTCTGAGGGCCACAAAAAGAGGAGGTGGGGGCCGCCATTTGCCCATCCCTGGGTTAGGTGGTGAGAGATGCTAAACGGCTGTATTCTGAGAAACTCCAACAAAAGTCCTCAGCTACAGTGTTCATTTTGTCAGGTATTTTAGCTTTTGTTTTAAAGGTCCCATGTCATGGCCATTTCCACTGATCATAATTCCATTGTTGAGGTCTACTAGAATAGATTTATATTGTGCAATTTTCCAAAATCACTTTGGTTTCTCATACAGCATCTCTGTAAACTATGTGTATTCACTGAATTCCACTCTCTGCCTTTAACGGCTCGTTGTAGCTCCAATAGCTCCAGCCCTCACCCTCCCTGTGAGCACAGTGTGCTCTGATTGGTCGGGACGTTGTGAATCGCGCTGAGCTCCGTGGAGGTGTTGTTTCCTTGTTTAGCGATACGTAGCGAAAACACAGCCAAACTCACCCTGAGCACACACAAAGTCACAGCCGAAGTAAAAACAATAAGTGTGGCTTGATATTGAGTAAGAAAAAGGTTGATAAACGCTGTGAGAATGGGTCTGCACTGTCTGTTTCGCCGCGATCCCAACTGTCTGTTATCAGCCTGCAGCCAGGAAGGAGAGATCAGCAGAGCTGCATGCACTGAGTGTGTGTGTGAGGAAGTCCGTGGATTGGTCAATTTGGACCAATCAGCGGGGGCTTAACGTAACGGCTCCGCGGATTGCTCCATTTGGTTTCGAGAAACGCATGACATCATGAGTTACCCGGAAGAATCAATGGACAGTGACGTATCTCCAACGAGGTGTTTTGGGGAGGTATTTTCTGTGTTAGAGTTTTACTCGCTACAGGGTGTACTTTGAGGGTTTTGACTCTGCAGACCGTTTACATGCAGAAAAACCTTCATAACACACAAGGGGACGGGTAATAACCGGAAAAGCATGACATGGGACCTTTAAGACAAGGGAAATGTAAGAGTTTTAATGACATTTATTATTACAATTATTTTGAGATTTCAATATCTAGATATTCAAGATAACATTTTACCTCTAAAGGAACTTTTGAAAGATTGATTTAGGACATTTAATACAAAGTATGGCGTTATTTTTATTTATTATTTTAGATTTCTGATCATAAGATTTATTATAACAACAACTAGATAGGCAAGCATGTTTCGGCAATGCAGTAGCTTGGTTCTTGGAGATTTCATTTGCAACCCTATCACCATTTGCAAAAATAGTGATGTCAGTTAGAATAGGTTGATCAGACATATTGAACTTTAAATATTGTTCAGAGAAATTAGACACTGGGCCGTTGTATTGCGAGTACTTACATGCAGCGCTCCTGCAGAGGACAGATCTATGTCGATTCCCAGCTGGTCACAAAGCTCCTGCAGCTCCTCCGCCATTTTGGCCTTGGGTGGGGGGTGGCGCCTGAGCAGGGCCAGCTGAGGGAATTTGGAGTGGATGTGGTGGGCTGTGGCAATGTTAGCCAGCAACATGAACTCCTCCACCAACCTGGAGAAAACAGTTATGCATGATGGTTAAATCAATGAATCTATTTATATTACACATTTGCATCAGGGGGCGTTAAAGTGTGTACACTGTCTTTAAACCCTTGCATCGTACAAGGAAGAAACGTTCCAAAGAAATCCCAAAAGGAGAAAACTCATGGAGATCAACAAAGGAGGGATCCCTCTGCCAGGACAGACGAAAATGTGCAATCCATGTTGTGTGTACATAAAGAAAACTAAACAAAATGATAATATAGAAAATCCAAATATCAAAAAGGATGGCAAAAAACTTGAAGAGCAGCCAGAATGTCAAAAAAAACGTGACAAAACAAAGAGGGACTGATATTTAAGCATTCCAGACTGATGCAGAAAGGTATTTCACTAAAGTTTATACATGTGTCACATCAAGTAAAGGCTCCTTTTGGAAGAGAAGGACACATGCCCCTTTCACACATCGCGATTCCCGTTCTTGCTCCGTGCTAAAGCTTTTCTGGTTGGGAAGAGGTTTTTCTTTTCAGCCCCCGTTTTGTTCACACCGCCCAGAGCCCGACTGGTGCTGCTGCGTCATGACGTCACCGTTTACGTCGCTGATTTTCTCCCCAACGCCGTCGGGTCGATGATCGTGTTGCTTTTAATCGTACGAAGCCAGATTAAATTAAATAACTACTTCTCAACCCTTGTACCTTTCTCCAGAGCACATTTATTAATGTGTTTCAGCGGCATTTATCGACCGCTGCAGTGCTGCCGCTGTTTGGCATCACAACGCTGTTATGAAAGTTTCTCTGGTATAAAATGGGTGATGTTAGCATAGCAACCGAAGCTAAACTGACTATCTTGACTACTTGCTATCCTATTGTGGCATAAGCCGTTTTCTACAGGCACATTTTACCGGCGTATTTTTCATTATGATAGTCGGAAATGACAACCTGTGCAGCCCATATATTGATTCCATCCGATAGCTGCTATAATACAAAACAAAACATCTGCCTGCTCTCCACAATGATCAATAACAGCGAACGGATGGTCAAAGTAAGGTGCAAATAAACAGAATCACACGAAGCCTGGTTAGTGTTGCCTGACTTTAGAAAGTGTGTTTTTTTTAAATAAGTGTGTGGTTGCGTTCTAGTCACTTTGCTCAGCGCTACTGCTTGTTACAACTTTTATTTGCCGTACTCGCCGTAAACTGTTATTGCTCAGGTTGATCCCGCCCCTGCCCCCGCCTCCGACGTAAGCGTGCGGTTCTTGCTTCTAGACCGACAATATTTTGGAGCTTTGTAAGAACCGGTTTTCGGGGAAAAGAGCCGGCTCCGCTGCGCTGTGAACAGGAAAAAACGGTGCTTATCAGGCTCTAGCTCCGAACCGGCCCTGGAGCCGCGTTGGTGTGAAAGGGGCAACAGAGATTCATCTGACGAGGGTTTGATACTCACTTGTTGCTGTCTCTGTACTGGTAAACGTAGCAGCCTTGAGGCATCATGGTCTCTTTGTCCAGGGTAAAAGCCAGTTTCAACTGAAACCAAAAAACAAGCCATGCACATGAAAATAATGTCAGAGCCTGAAGGGTTAGTGTTAAGGACTAACAGTGTAAGCAATGGGACCAGGTCAGTTAAAAACTGTACGTCTGAGGAAAACACTTCATCACAGCTACATTAAGATGCAAAAACGTCAATCGTCCAAGTAAACAGTTGTAAACTTAAACGTGAAGGTAATAATTGTAGAAGCTGCATTAAAATATCAAACACAAGCCGCAGAAATCCCAGTTTCAGTGTTAGCCAGTCATCCACAGTTGAATTTAAAGGATTGATCCCCTATTGCTTTAATTTCACCATATATCAACCCAAGGAAATTGTGTAATTGTTTGCTGACTTACCAACATATTTGGACTCCAAGCAAATACAAATGCATGGTTTCCTTAAATTAGTGATCGGATTGGCAAACACTTCGGAACTTTTATTTACCCTCAGTCCAATAACAGCAGATATTTTCACCCAAAAAGGGGCGGGGCCATGACAAATTAAATAATATGAGTTTAGTTGCCATCCATTCCTTATGTAGACTTTTTATAAAAGTACTGTTGGGTAACATCATATTAGCCAGCTCAAATATTCCTGTTAAATCTGCAAAAAAATTAATATTATGTATATGAATATAATACTAGGAAGGCTGAAAGCACGATCAGCAGCTACACAGACTTAACCACGCTCTGTCTTTTCGTTTAAACCCTACCATAGAGTAAAGCCTGAGAAAGTGAGGACTAACCTGGTCCAGTCTGAGGGCTCCTCCTGAGAAGCGCTGAGCTCGGAGGTTCTTGGCGATGGAGTGCAGGTGGAGCACAGCCTGATGGATCTCGTCGATGGGGTGCTCGGGGTCTGTGGGTGGCAGCTCCTCCGCAGAGAACATCTTGTCGGGGGCATCGATCATGCTCTGAGCGTGGTCGTAGCTCAGCTTCACGCAGGAGCGAATGACAGAGCGGCCAAACCACTCGCTCAGGATCTGGAGGAGGGTTGGAGGACCAATGTCATTAAACAGACCAACACCCAGAGTAAATGCCGTAAGCTTAATCAAAAGCGGTGAGACTTTTTAAATCATCTTTACCTAATAAATTAACTTTCTATTGTTTGGTCATAAATGGTCTTACCTTCCCCTCCGGTGTGATTTTCCAAATGACAGAGAAAGTGAGCCTGTCAATGAGAGGATTGAGACTGCACAGCTCCTCACACAGCAGCCTGGGCAACATAGGGATCACCTGGAGAGAGACCAAACTCATTGAGTGAAGTCTAAAGGGTTTGTTTATTAAACTACCACTGAGAAAAAGTGACTGAGATTGATTGAAGAGCCAAGAAACACTCACCTTTTGAACCATGTACACACTAGTTGCTCTTCGGCTGGCGATAGAATCCAGAGCGTTGTCCTCACCCACAAAGTAACTCACGTCAGCGATGTGGACTCCCAACTCAAAGTTACCTTGGATAAGAATACAATTTATGACACCACTTCCCGAAAAACAGAAAAAATGAAATTGTACATGTTGCCTGATGAAGGTGATTTACCATCAGGGAGTAGTTTACAGGAGAGAGCATCGTCCAGGTCTCTGGCGGTAGCGGGGTCGATGGTGAAAATACACTCTTTCCTGTATGATCAAAAAGGGCTTTGTGAGTCATATAAGTAAAGTCATATAAATGACGTCTTAAGGCCCAGACACACTAAGCATATCATCGGCCGTCGGACAATGTTGGCGAGGTTAATGAGGTTAATGAGGTTAGTTTTTGCAGGCAGCTCCGCATCATATGCATTTTTCGCTCAAGAAGAAAATATTCCCTCTGATTGGCTATTCAGCTAAAACAGACTTCCAGAAATCCAAAAAACGTCTTAAGTCAAGAGGGAGTACACAGAGGAACTTCTTGCTTTCAACTAGATCTCAGAATTTTTAACAACAAAGACATTATATTTACAGTCTTTGGGTTTTCCTTTATGAATGGCAATACAGCCCACCAAAGCCTGCTGTTATAAATGTCATTTCCTCTCATTCAAGCGCAGAATATGCTTGCTAGTTGGCTCTATACTTTGAGATGTTTTTAACATGACTTTTAGACCAAGATCCAGGAGACTTAAATTAATGCAACAGCTCCGTTATCTCAAGATTTGTCCTGCCTGTATTTAGTATCTATGCCTTTAAAATACGTTTTCTGTCGTTGAAATTCTCAGACAGTAACCCAGTTATCAGCAACAACAGCAGTCATGCGTTAGAAAACACAATGCTACTTGTGTGCAAAGCCGGATGTGCTTCGGTTGGCATGTTCCCAATAGGGCTGCACAATTCATTGGTGTTTTATCAAAATCACAATATGGAATGTGCAATATTAAAAAAAATCTTAGTAAGGGCACTTTTTGGTAATTGCAAAATATGTGAAAATATCTGAGTGCTGAAAGATATATTGTGTCGCTGCAGAGAAGTCTCGGCATACTAAAAGGTATTCTGAAGAGCATTTCCTCTGATATTGTGAATCTTATCCCATAATCAGTCAAAATAAAAAATACTTGATCAACAGTCCTTACCTTAAGTCTTTTCTCTTGCTCATCTCCTCTGGTGGGATGGTCAAGGGCAGGTTCTTCGGCAGGCAGTCCAACACCTCAGTTGAGAACTCAGTAAAATCCACCTCGTACTCGATCAGGATGCCCTCTGTCTCCGGCTCGATTTCTCCTGCCTGACCCAGGGTCTTAGCAAGTTGACTGGAGGACACATTAGGAGCGTCAGGCTGGTGGCTATTCTGTTAAAATCGTTGCCCCCATAACGTTTTTGGAATTCATGACTCACCCTTCTGCAAAGTTGCTGTCTGCCGGCCAGTCGATGATCCGGCATATAAACAAGGTGTTGGTGTAGTCGCCCGGGCGGGAAGTAAAGTTTTCGGGACATTCAGCGAGGGGAACGTTTATCCGTGGCACCCGGTGGTCCACGGGGGAGAACATGGCATAAGGCTTATCTGGTAGGAACTTCAGGAAGCCCGTCACCGCCCTCGAGTGTTTCTTCTCAACAATGTAAACCACCTGGAGGACGATTGATAGGGGAGGCATAGTGTTTGAAATCTAAGGCTTCAGTGTTTTATTTTAAGTATTCTAAAAATACTTTATTAGTATTCCATGACAACAATTTTGAGATGGATATCTAAATACATAAATAGACATTAATCGAATTAAAGTGAATACAGTTAATACTAATAATACATACAAATAATGGTAATGATAACTATAATAAATCAAAGGATAACTTAGTAAAGAAAGATGAAATAATAATAATTAATAAATACAAACAAATAGACATGTTATAATAACAAAAACTGTTTCCTGAGAAAAAGAGTAACTGGCTCACGAAGGCCAAGCGTAAAAAGCAGAAATGTTACGATCTTAATGTATCGCAGATACAATACATTTCTTTTCAAAGTAAAAGCATTTTGGAAAGGTCTAACTTTTGTTTTGAAATAGCAAGATTAACTATAGCATAACTTGGCTGGTTTACAAAAGTAATACATCTGCAATCAGTCAATTACCATCACTTCAATGATTGTTTTAACATCAGCAGTTTTCATGTTATGATATTTCCTTCAGTGGAGTTTAAATATATATTAATCTTCCAGCACATACTGTACAATCAATTCAAACAGAACTTTAAAACAAGCCCCTGCTATTGCTTCTTTTTGGGAAAAGAAGAGTTGGTTAACTTTGTATGGGAAAGTGTTGAACTGAAAGGCGGGATGCTCACTTTAGCAGTTTTTTGGAGTATTTCCCCATTGGGCCGTGGGGTTGAGGGTTCTTCCAGAGGTTCCACTTTGCGGACGAGTTCATCCTGGTCGCTACACCGGTCTTCCACATTGGGCCTGGGTTTACGCTCCGTCTTCTTCTGTGCTCTTTGAACCACGTTATCTTTCTGGGTGTCTGACTCACTGGCACCATCACAGTCAGTATCTGACCTTACAACCTAGATAGATACACATTCATAATCATTTGGTGACACTCAAAAATGGGCTGCGGTAGAAAAGTATTTTTCACTTAGAAAGTGTTTCTAACTGAGTAAATTGACCCAGAAGTATTTAGGTGGCAGCCATGAAAAGAGCTGGTGGTGTTGTACTAAATGCTATGGAAAGTTAGCCCTATTTTCTTTGACATAGGGTACATTACAACATCCTATGACAAAGGAAAGGAGAGGATGCTGTCCTACAATTCTCTGCAGCAGCAGCAGCAGCAGCATTGAGGGCAACACAACGTATTAACAGAAATAACAACTTTGTCGCATTGTAATTGTTTATCATGGATAATGTGAAAACATTCTTAATTTTAGTGTGTATCTCTACTTGGATTCAAAGCAATTGAGTATGTCACTGTTTTCAATTTGTTATAAAGTTGCTTAAAGCAATGTTTGTAGCATAGTGAAAGAGCAGTGGGATTCTATTCTTATAAATTCTCCTTCACACATTAGTTAAGACCCCGTCACACTGTCCCGAAATTGACACCAGATGGACACAAAAATATGGAATTGTGAATTTCGCACAAAGATGGCCCCGAAGTTGGTCAACAGCCAATCAACAGCCGAAGCAAGTACGATGCCTACAGAAGGCCAGACGATGGCACCCGAACCACACACAAAAATATGGTCGTAGACTTTACTGATGATTTAGAATGTATCCAGACTCAACGTAAGAGCTTGTGCCTCTTCGGGGGGTGCTAACATTTAAACATAGACTTTATTCTTTACTTTCTCCGTCTTTATATGTAGATTAGAAGATATTACTTATCTCCTTATGAACCTTCACAAGTAGGGATGGGAACGATTAATCAAATATTCGGTAATTATTCAGGTGTTCGAATATGAGTTTTTTTATTTATATATATTTTTGGGGAGGGATGCCTAAATTTTTCTCTCTCTCTCTCTCTCTCTCTCTCTCTCAGTATAGCGGAGAGCGATCGTTTAAAGTTTACAACTTTTCAAACCATTGTTAACTATTCACTTTTCTCTGGGTGATAGTTTATGTCTTTGTGCATCATTTCACCAACTTTGGTGTTGTTTGGTTGCACTGGTGAATTGTTTGTCTAATTGTTTGTTTAGCGGCTGCAGCTGCAGTCACGCCGCCCGGCATGGCGTTCCGTGGCAGCTGCGCTGGTTTAGAGAAGCTGACTCGCCAACACTCCCTCTCTCTCTCTCCTCCTGTCTGTGTGTCGGTGGAGGAGTGTGGTCTGGCTGTGGTGGCTGTGGTGGGATATGGCAGAGTTAAATCTGCCTCCCGCATGAACAGTGCAGTGGTTATTTTTTTAGACTGCACAGAGAAAGCTAACCAGCTGGTGGAGAGCAGGCTAGTGATTAAAGGGACGCTGTTACCCTTGCTACCCCTTGTCACTCCAGCTAAAAAAGTAATCATCTCTAATGTACCCCCGTTTCTGAAAAACGAGTTGTTGGAGAGAGAGCTGGCTCGACACGGGCAGCTTGCGTCTCCCATTAAGTTGATCCCCCTGGGCTGTAAATCCCCGCACCTCAAGCACGTTGTGTCTTTTAGGAGACAGGTGCTTATGGTCCTGAAGAAGGATGAAGGGNGGGCGCGGCAGGTCATGGCGTGGTCCGACGCCTCCCATACTCAGGACGCCCGGTGGCCTCCAATCTCTGGCGTAATCCCTACCTTCTTCCTTATAAGGCGAGAGCTGGTGTCCGGTCCTCTGGGCCAGTATCCAACGCCACTCGGACCCTCTTTTCAGTTGGTGAGAAATGTTGGTGGTATCGCCTCGCGCCAGGGCTGTGCATGTCTGGACCCCCACCGTCGGAATCACGATCTTACTGGTGGTATGTCACGGTTTTAGTTTTGTGGTCCTGGTTATGGTGTTTTGTTTTTGCCGGTGTACTGTTCTCCCTGTTCTCTTGTTTTCCTCTCGTGTGTGTTTTCTCCTGGTGGTCTGATTGTCTCATTAAATATGTTCTAGCCACTCAGCGCTATGCCGCTCACCTCTCGTTTCCTGACTGTGAACACGTTAGAACTGAGGCTCGCTTAGATACCGACCTATGACCCCCCCGCCAGCTTATGATTTTTGGCTCATTTTCCCTACTGTTCAAGGATTATTATTTGTTTTTTTTACATATGTAGTTACTTCCGGTCGTTCTGGTCGAGAGTTTATACCTAGGAGCCAAAACTGCGCCACAGCAAACTTTCTTTCTATGTTTTTATTTTTTATGGTTTTGGCGCCCCCTCTCTTTGTACGTTGTCTACTGGTGGTCTTACGTAAGGTCACAACCTACTATCCTCTTGTACTCTCTGTAGGCCCTGGTAGTATGCCTCCCGCCCCCTCATACTAATTACTAGGTGTACATATAGTAGCTACTTCAGGTGTCTATAACAGTGAGTGCTCTGTCTAACTGCCGTGACCGGTACCCTTTCTTGTGTTATCTCGTCTATGTCTCATTCTATATATTTTTCTTTTTTTATTTCTTCTCACCCGGATGGTGGGCTCCAATCCTGCATCTGGTACATAACTCTGATGTAGTGTACCAGGAACGATGTATTAGCACAGTCACCATAAGCCTGTAGTCAGAAATAATGAACTTCACCTTGTACCTCAAAAGTAAGACTTAACGCTCACCCGAAAAGGTGCATTTACACCATGGCTGCGCTGACGGTTATGCATTACTATAGCTACTCATGGACGCGTATTAACGTTTGTTTCTTTGAGATGCGCGGTGTATAATTATAGGTGTAGACATGTTCCTCGCTGTCACAGTTCATCCAAGTGATAGGCTAACGGATATGTGTAGCGGCTATTAACAGAGTTAACGGTCATCTTCTATCACCCTTCTACCAACCACACCATACTTGTTAACTCTTGCTGGATTTTCATTGGCCTGAAAATTCTACACTCGTCATCCTTATGAAGCAGTAAAAAAGTAACCAACAGTTGTTCTCCTAGCGAGAATTATTTTGGCAGGGACCACATTCCTCTAGTCAGGGTTCATAGGTATCATATGATGTCTTATATCATTTATATAAACATCTCTCCAAACGACACGCGCGACATGAGCTTAGTCGAGACTATCATCAGAAGTGCGTTCAATCGAATAGACAACACCAAGGTAGCCAGTCCCAAGGGAGTTAAATTTGGGTCCAAACCTTGTGTGGTGATAGTGTTTGTGAGTGTGTTGCGTGTGTTAGGTTGTGTGTGTGTGTGTGGTGTGGTGTGGTTGTAGCGCTCAAGTGTGCTTAGTGATTGGTGTGTGTGATGTGTGTTTTGTGATGTGATGGTTGTGTCTCGGTGTGTAGAGTGTACGTTGTAGATGATGTGTTTACGTTGATGTGTGGTATTGTGTTCGAGCGTCCACACCCTATACGCGAACTGTCATGCGATGACCAGACGCGCCCACTCCACATCCTACGATTACACACAAGACCCCGACACAATTCACCACAGACAACAATATAGCGAGCGCGTATACTAGATCACTAGAGCATACATACACACACTATCTTCACACATATACACACAATAGTTGTGTCATTATTACTTTCCGCTCTCTCGCGTGTCTCTATATATATAGCTCATTGTTACTGTTGTGCTGAAGTTTTCATGCTCCTTGTCCTGAAAAGAAGATGTTATTATGTTGTATATGATATTAATGTTACTGTACACCGAACACACTACTGAGTCGCAGCGTAGAATTTGTGTATTTATGATAATGTCACTACTAGCTTCAACTTTTACAAACACACTAGCGCGAACAATAGTAGCTGCCGAACCTTTGCTATACACCATGATGTATGATATGTCACTTTACCACCAAGTGAGATATACGATAATGTAAGCACGTGAAGAGGAGAGTGTATACAAATTGATAAACCCAACCTGAGTAGGCTTCAGCTCGTGGATAGCAACTAACACAGTATGTCACAACTTAGATACGAACATAAAATAACAAAAATATACCAGGAATTACAGACCAACGACATGCTCAACAGTATTAATCACGCACCAAGATGCCATCATGTATGTCACATCACACAGATCACAGCGATACTATATTAACTTAATATTATATGAAATTATACATTCTTTGCTAATAGTTACATATCATTGACAGGCGAATGAAGCGGATAGGGGAACACAGGGAAATACAAGACTAAATACAAAGAGGGGTAATCACAGGACGAGCACAGCTGGAGGTACAGGAGCGCACAGGCTGAACATAATGAGACAATCAGACACAGGGGAAAAACACAGGGAAGGAAAACAAGAGACAGGGAGCACAGACGGCAAAACAAAACCATTACCCGACACACAAAACACTCAAAAACGTGACATAACACCAAGATCGTGACCTTCACAACGTCCACAACGTCAACATTTTCCAAAAGGGTGGTGGCAGGTGGTCGGAGGGCCACGGGTCAGGGTCGACCAGCCCGCGGCAGGTGGAACAGGAGGTGCTCGGGCGACGGACCGGGGACGGCAGAGTTATGGCGCGGTCGGGGGGACACGGGGGGCGAGGTTGCTGGGGTTCGGAGATGGCCTGGGGCCAGGCAGAGTTCACGGGAGGGGCGAAGACCACAGCGGGCGAACTCAGGAGGCGGGCATGAAGGCATCGAGGGACAGCTCCGGACGACCGACGTACGACACCGCAAGTGGGGACCCCTTCAGTGTCAGTTGGGTCGCCGGAGCCTGGGATGAGAGCAGGCAACTGTCGAACCTGGCGGGCAGGCGAAGGCGGGATACGTCCAACCGGGTGTTGCGCCGGACAGGTGTTCCCCGACGAACACACAAAGGCGTGAGTGTGGGCAGGACCCTTGGCCGTAGCACGTGCCGGCGAGACCCCAGACAGGAGAAAAACGTTATCCCAAAAAGTCTCCCAGAAACCCGGCGGACCGCAGGTGTTCGGCGGACCCCCAACACGGACAGGAGTCCAATAACACTAGTACTGCAACGCGAGCAGGAAGTAACCCGTGTCGCGAGAGAGAGCCACGCGTCGTCGGCACGACGCCAACGGCACACGGACAGTGGAGTTGCGGAGGACCCGACCAAGCCAGGTGCCGGCTGGACCCCAGCGGCACGCAGGACATAGATAGCGACCAGGTTTCGCCAGGATTAGATACCACAGTGAATCTGTCCGGCTGACCAACTCTCAAAGCGACACATGGAATCTAGTGCAGCATGTTGCAAGATTAGAGAGCTCAACCTTTTATAGCATGGTGATAACAACAGTAGCAGGACTAATCTCCGCTGAGCGTGCGACCTTCGAGATAGACTTCGATGAGGAGAAGAGGATCGAGCAGGGAATACCTTTTCGCGAGCACCGGTTCTACGATCCTCAAGACTAGTTGACATGGATGAGCAGGTATCGATGCATCCGTGCTGTGTACTCGACAGCAGGATATATACATGGAACATATGAGTAGGACGTCATTGGAGAATGCTCCGAAACTCCCAACTGCATCAGACACGAAGCGAGGCTTATGGAGAGTATGCATGCACGAATTGCAGGAGTGCCAACTGGATCCCGTTTGAGTATTCCATCTATGTGGTCCCTTCGTCGATAAGATCTATATCAGGATGCCAGCGTACATCGCATTCATATTACGAACACATCCTGACTGTAGACACGAAGAATTTTGTCATCGCCGCGGCTCTCAGTGGCGAGGGGAGTTTTAAACATGGCAGGGTGATCTTAAACGAACCGTAACAAAGTAAACACCACCTGGTGTGGTTTATAAGACCCTGAAATACAAGCCAAACAACACTTAGGTTTAAATAACAGAATTTATCTCACGTTTTCCGACTATGAAGAAAAATGGGCTCTGAATCTTATTGATACAGATCATCATTAAAGCTAGCGAACCTTAACGCACTACAGCTTGGTTTATAAACCTGCTCCAAGTCAACACACTTAGTTAATTGCAACATTCTATAGTTCCGACTATGAAAAATGGGACTTTATCTATATTGATATCATCACTTAAAGTAGGAACCCTTACGACTAGCTATAAACCTGTTCACCGTAATATGTTGCTTTATAGTGACTACTGGTTAACTGTTGCTATTTGGACACCGCAACCGGGACCAATATGGAGGCACTATCAGCAACTAATAAATAGACCGTCGTCTTATTACTGCACTGCTGTTGTAATTCCGATTACCGTTACCCACCTGCAATATCTTGTTTAAAAACAGAACAGTTGTTAACCACTGATAAAGGCTTAGACCCTTAACCAAGCCTTTTCTTGAAAAGGACTTTCTTTAAAGCCGCTGACTTCGGTTACTTAACCCTGAGTTGATTCGCCTATGCCCTGCTGGTTTTCACGTTACTCGGCCCCTTAACCGATTTCGCTATGTCTCCGATCTTAACAAAAATCGTCAACATGGGCGGTATATACCCTTACGTCATAGGCTAACTTAACTAGGCGTAACACAGAGACACCTATGTGCAAAACAGCAAGGCACCTATCCGAAGTACAATGTCCACACACATTTATATTTAAATTCAACACCCACACGTGGTGTTAATTAGCATGCAGGGTTAATGGCCAACAAGAAAGTGTGAACTCACCCTGCTTGTGACAAAACAACGCCTCGTGGTTTTAGAGTGATTATTTTATCAATTTGGGGTTGTTTTAACTTTAAAAAATGCACAGCTATTTTCAGGATCCGCCGGCTGCCGTCAAACACAAATCTAACTTTGCCTAGTTTAACTAGTGAAGAATCTTTGTCATAACAGGCATCTTCGTACCGATTGATTTGAGCTCTTGTGTGTCGAATGGCTGCAAGCGTCTCCAGGAAACAGCCGGTTGGTTTTCTCTCCTCGGTCAGCGGGATCACGTCGGGGTACTCACCAGATTGTAAACTGTGTTCGTTATTCTCCCGTCCAGGAGAGAAGCTTTAAAAGGAGACTAAATGGAGTCTCTGTGAAAGTTCAATTGGGTACTTTAATTAAAAAAGGCGCGGGTTGGTCACAAGCATGATATTGTTCAGTCAGACAAACAGCTGTGATCCGCTCCTCGTTAGGAAAGAGAAGCGCAGGATCTCTCCTCCGGTGCTGTTATATATCCTCTGCTGGCTCCTCCCCGCCAGCCGGCTCGCCTCGTCTCCAATGTCCGTTGTTGCATTTAAACAGAGGATTGGTTCTTTTCACATTCAATATATGCTTAACACGCCTTTTCTCCTCATATTCTCTTTCATCACTTTTCATGTAACACATTCTAAACGCTGCGCTGTTTGTAATCAAATACTCTAAAAAATACCTCTCTTCTCCACGCTCGTTGGTTTCCACGCGCGGGCACTCTTCTCTTCCCAACCGACCCCGAGCGGGTCACATTCGGATGGTTGTCACTCATTACGCATACTCTTCGTTGGTGTGTTATGGGGCTATAATGCTGGTGTATTACAACTAAACTGTACCTACAATTTAACATGATACTCCTAGTATCTCGGTAGGTATGCTTTCGACTCTATGGCTTGGGGTTAAATCAGTAGGCTATACCGGTTGACCGGCACTTTTTTTCCATATCATATTTTCACCTACTACTTCTCTTGTTAGACCCAGCTTATGTTGTAAACTTTTTACAGCACGGCATCCTGTCCATTTCCCGGGTGTGCTGCTTTCTTGATAAGACGTCTTCTCACTGGCCTCGCGCGCTCTCGACGCGAGAAATGTAATTTGTCGCATCTCTCTCAGGGTAAAAACTGCAGTTTATACAACTGTCGTGTAGGGGGTTGTGTGGTGTGGGACATTTTCCCCGGTAAAACACACGTGTATTTTATTGTCTACCAGTCCGCCTGACTGGAGGCGGGAGGGGGAGGCAAAACCAACCAGCTGGGCTTCCCTGTGATGTGTGTCATGTGCTGTCGCTCCTCATGCGCGCGATCGCACTATAATCAGATGGATTCTCAGATACAAATATCATATCTCTCCTATTTAAAACTATTATCTTCCTTGTTCTTTGTACAGTATGAAAAAAAGAGTCTTTGTACCTGAGCTGAAGTTCACTGGGTACGAGATGCCCTGGTTTGACAAAGTTCTATCACTAGGGTTAAACTACTGGAGGAGTCAGTTCGTGCTCTATTCGATTCATGTAGGTTGGTTGTGTCTGTTTCTGGTTTACGGGCAGGTAAACAAACCAGGGGCAGGATCCTTGATAAAATAGTCTTAGTGCTAGTAGGGGCTAATGTTAAAACAATAATTTGAGCCCGGACCGCGGCCAGAATGTTCCGGCACTCTGATTTGATCGGTTCCATATTATATTTATTCGCTTCTACCGCTAAACCCTCCCGATGTCGACTATGAGAAAAAAAACGGACTGGTTTGTTCGGTGTTCAATGTTGTATATGTCTTGTTCGTGTTTATTCGTCCCATTGAAGTTCCGATAATGCTGTTTGTCCAACAAGCAGGGTGAGGTTCACACTTTCTTTGTTTGTGTCTTTTTTGCATGCTTTTAAATTTTTAAAGGTCTTTTTAGCGCGCTGCCGGAGAGGAGTGGGCTATTAACCAGTGGTGGGGGTGACTAGAGGTGTGCATCATAGCTCGCTTGCGCTGGTGATCATAACGTTGCTTGTGTCTTAGCAATGTCAAAAAAGACAACAACTTTACTTAACTTTTTCAAAGTCGTGGGACCAGCGTCG
>NW_011352059.1:31262-43287 GCF_000735185.1 Notothenia coriiceps | reverse complement strand
GAGCCCCCTGGCCTGACACAGCCTGGCGGCCTACCTCTGCTTCCGCAGGCACCCGACGCGCACGAGGGAGCAAGGCCCCCCGCTGCCCCCCACCGCGTGACGTCGAAATCGGCTCGAGCATCTGGATAACGAACGTTCAGGCTCGAGCGCAGCATCGGCTGCCGGCGGCAGTAATCTTGGCCGCTGTTGGGAGTCGTCGATGATACCCTCACGCAGCGCACTCCCTCCGAGCGCGCCCACCCCCCCAACGTCCGCGCCTCGCCGTCACGTGTGGGGCTACTACGGTCCTGACCCGCACTGCGCAACCGACAGGACCCCCGACGCATCACCAGTCTCCTCCTGCGGGCTCCCCCGTTCTCCACGGACAGGCTCTTCGGGTCGATAATGCCCTCCGGTCACCACCGCGTCTTCCAGTCGTCTGGAGGCAAGTAGGGCGCAGCTCAGCCCCCATGCTCACTACCGCTGGCCTCGCCTCAGCCGCCACTCCTCCAAGCGGACACGAGCGCGCCCCACACGCTTAGAGCCACATAAAACTTCAGACAAGACGCACGCAGAGAGCGGAGACCTGTAACCACGACGCCCCCTCTGCCCCCCCTCCGCCGTCGTCCTGAGAACCGGCCAGACCAGAACTCCGGGAACAGGCTGGCGACCACCACGGCGCTCCCACTCCATAAAGAGGGCGTATGAGAACAAAAAACAAAGAACCACTAAATGAATACCCAATCGTCCCCTTTTCATGTGAAAATAAGAGATTGGCAGAACAGATCTGAAAGATTAATAATATATATTAACACAAGAAATCGACCCACACCTGCACATAACTTTGTTGAGCGGTACAGAGTTCCCCACTTCGCTGCCCGGTCTGTAACTCAGCTATATAGGAAGGCAGTCTAGTTGCGGCATCGCCCTCTGGGTGATGAGTGATACAAAATCCGCCACTATGAGGTACACGCGGACAGTTATGGCCGGCGTAGCAGGCAACCACACATGCCACGCGTGTAACAATACTCTGCTTGATCAGCATTCTCACTGCTTCTGGGTGAATGCAAATGGCTGGAGCGCCGCCCGCGGTGCTCTCAAGACTCAGTATTAGAGTCGACCTTTCTGTGTCGACCCCCTTGCGGCAGGCTTCCCCTTTGGCGGGGATGTTTGCGGCGGGGACGGGTCACCAGAAAGTACCACAGCTTTATCGATGGGCCCCGCTGTTGATTGCACATCCTCTAACACAGTGTTATGGGGAATGGAAGCGCAGCTGCGTGTTAACTGAGTGGATGGACAGGACGCTGAGACTGAGTTATTCACTCCAGTTTTGCAGCATCCCTCCTCCGTTCGCAGGCATAAGAGAGGCAAAGCTATCATCCCGAGGGAGGTTTTCTCTCAGCAGAGGTTCAGGCCTTGGGGGATGGAGTGGTATTCTCGCGGGACAGCAGAGTGGGTANTTTCCGGATGTTGTCACATGCTAAATGCTAACCGTAGATGAAGGATTTTCAGAATAAAAGTTTAACTGCTTGTGCACAAGAATTTCTGGTTTTTCAGTATAAAAGAGCATTAAAACTGACGGCATGTTTAAACTACATTTCCCCATTAAAACATTGATTTTAATTTCTAACACTAGTTAGCTAACTTGATCCAGCACTCTTGGTCCTTTCATCAGACGGGAAGCGACAGAACGAGCAAGACCCATTGCTGGTATGATTACAACCTGGTACAAAGCACACAGCTTATTTTAGCTATCTCTTATATTTAGTGGAGGAAAACAATTATGACATCACTTATGACATCACATCACTCTGGGATTTGTAGTCTTTCTAGTTGCGTAGTTTTCATAGTCTTATATTTCAACAGTTTTACGACAAACTGACTTTTTTTACATTGAAATGATTTTAAAAGATAAGAAAGGGAGGGACTTTGCCTCTGATTAGGGTAAATATGATTCCCACTCCAGAACAGTAGGTGGCGGTATGGTTAGTGCTAGATCGTATATATATTATAACCGTGTCGGTATAATCACCAACAAACTGGATACCAACTAATGTAAACGGAGACAAAAATCGATCTACTTTTAAATGTTCGACGGTTGTAAAGATGTGACCGCGAGCTGGCGATAAAGGTTTTTCCCTGCATCCTGTCGCGATATTTGGGCGTAACCGTAAACTTAACCATCATCATCGCGAGAGAGGATCTTTGAGACAAGAAAGACCGTTGGCGAAAGTTGGAGGAGGTAAGCAGAAAACATTATCATCTAACTGTGAAGCTGTGAATAAATGTCATCATCATATCGTCCATGAGCAATATTGTAGTAACGATGACAGTTCATTTGTTATTTAGTGTTATTTTTTATCTCACTTAAAAAGCAGAATGAGCCGACGAACATGCTAAAGCTAACGTCGTTAACTAGTCTGTGTAACTGTCATTAGGGAGATGGTTCAAATATAGGATGTCAGGATTGAAAACGACATGACGGTAGCATTACCCTGAAAAAGTTAAACGAAAAGTCGAAAAAACCCAGCCGCTTATATGTCAGTAATATCTGCCCCTTTTACAAAGGACTGCTGCGCCGTTATTCGGCTGCGTCACGTAAATTAGCTTCCCATAGATTTGTCTCGTATTTGTGTGAACATAACAAATATTTGAGTGTAAATATGTGATATGTAAATGTAAAACACCCTCCACAAATGCATTTAAAAGATTTGCAAACTCACAAATACATTTACAAATGTAAAACGGATCTGCAAATACGCAAAATATTTTCACAGATAAAAACAAGATCTGTGAATACTATAATTAATTTACAAATAAACAAAAGGAATTTGTGAATATCTCTTTAACATTGACAACTTTCGATCAGGAAAGTGAATAAATGTTTTATTTGTCAACCAAAAATGTGCTTGTGGATCTCAAAGCTCTGCTTGTGTCTTTTTACACACACAGAGTTTTGAGACAAACTTTCCGCCGGTCTCGATCGAAATCTGCTCGTGTCACTCGTTTATTTTCGGAAACCACGTGATGGCCTGCTTATGACGACATTTCCGCATTTCAAGGTTTCAAAGTAAGAGCATGATGGCTTCCCTCTGGAGTCGACGCTAGTAGCGCCATGTGGAAGTGTGCATATTATACGTATTTAATCAGAAGTTTTCGATTATAAGGAGTCAAAATATCATGCAGATAACCACCGAATCGCTGGAACTGTAGCTTTCCAGCGGTAACTATGTAACTTTACCCGACTACTCACAGCAGCCAATAAGGCCGCTCAAAGCAGCTTGACTTTGCGTTACACTGTGTGGGATTTGGTTGTATCGTATGTCGGTCAAGTAAATCTCGGCCGGGGCAGCTGCAGCTATGTTGGTCAGAAATGACAAATGGACACTCAAGAAATCACTAATGACCTACCGACCAAGAAAAAAACCTAAGCCAAGTGTCTCCCATCAGTTAACGTATGTGAGGAAACAAGAGAGAGACTGAGAAAATGGCTAATTACGGACGCGTTTGAGGTTATTTTCGCCATTATTATGGTTATCTATTTTTGCTGTCGAAGTTCACATATTAACGTAAAAACCTTACATGTTAAAATACAAGATGGATTTATCTCAAATACATAATAACATATTGCAGCAGCAACGTGCAGTCAGGGGAGGCAGAGCAGAGCCTCCCCTGCACTATAATAGCCTATTTTTAAATCTGACTCTGAAAGAGTCAGTGCCTCGCCAGCCATGAACCTCATCGGAGAGGAGGACGACGATGATGACACCTCGTCGTCCGGGATTTCCGCTGACCGCCTGGAAGGCCATCAGCAGAGGCCGGCTCGTCAGGACTTCTTGGCGGTGATGGCTAGGGCGGCGGAGCGTATTCCCCCACAGAAACCCCCGAGGCCGGTGAGCCGCCTGCGTCAGGGCTTCTACGGCGTGGGCTGTCCAGCACAGCCGGCCTTCGTTTCACCCCCCCTGCCGGACATCTGGCGGTGTGTGGAAGCCACGTGGTGGCAGCCACTGAAAACAAAGGCTACGGTGGCTACTTGGGCAGGAATCCTCAAGGTGGAGGGCCACTCAGACACGGAGTGTCCCGGTGTGCAGCGAAGGGGTACCGGGTGGGGAGCTCCATCCTCCAGGAGTGGACTGACGGTGGGAGGAAGCGTCCTGGCGGAGAGAGGTGATTTCTCCGGCCAGGACACAAGGGCGAATTCCGCCTCCTCCCTGTTTGACCCATTGGTTACAAAATCTTCTTTTTAATATAAAAAAAGATAAAATGTATTCCAGTTTTGAGTGCCTCTTCTTTCCACACAAAAGGAAAGAGTCCGCAGACAGCCGGGTGGGCAGAGGGGAGAAGGCCCCTGCCCCCGCTGTCGCGTGACCGCGAAGGGTTTGTATATCTGGATAAGATATTCAAGTATTTTCCTGCGCTTCTGCTCCGGTCCCCTCTGGAACTCCGTCCTCCAGGAGTGGACTAACGGTGGGAGGAAGCGTCCCGGCGGAGAGAGGTGATTTCTCGGGCCAGGACGCGAGGGCGAATCCCGCCTCCTCCCTGTTTGACCCACTGGTTTCAAAGTCTTCTTTTCCAAGTAAAAAAAGATAAAATGTATTCCAGTTTTAAGTGTCTCTTCTTTCCACACAGCCACGTAATGTTGATCGTACAGTTTCCCCACTCGCCGCCCAAGTTGTAACTCCAGTTAAGGAGGCAGCTAGTCCGCATGCGCGGGTGAGAGTGATAAACCGCGCTATGCGGGTACAGGGACATTATGGCCGGTGTAGCGGGGTTTGGAAACATTTTACGCAGAGTGTAAAAACTCCGCTTGATGCATTTCACGGTTTGGGTGAGAGCATCATGGCGGAGCGTTCAAGGACCTCAGTAGAGAGTCGGTCCTTTCTGTGTTGACCCCCCATGGGCAGAGCTTCCCTTCGCGGGTTTTTTTTTGCTGCGAGATGGGTCACCAGAGATTACTACAGCTTTATCGCTGGCGCCTCAAAGCTGGTCGCACATCCCCTATCACAGTGTTATGGGGAATGGAGGCGCAGCTACGTGTTAACGGAGTAGATGAATAAGACGCTGAGACTTATTTACTCCAGTTTTGCAGCATCCCTCCTCCGTTCGCAGGCATAAGAGAGGCAAAGCTATCATCCCGAGGGAGGTTTTCTCTCAGCAGAGGTTTCAGGCCTTTGTGGGGATGAGTGGTATTCCTCGCGGGACAGCAAGTGCTCCATAAGTAGAGGGCTACGTCAGCTGTGCATATATACGTATGGTAACCCATGTTATATAAGCACAGCGGAGCCCTCTACTTATGGAGCACTGCTGCCCTTTGCTGCTCAGCTAAAAGAGAAAGTAAGTGACAGTGAGTGGGCGAGGCCGCCTCTTATGCGGTGGATGTGCGCGCATTCAGTTAGGCCCGCTCAGGGGGCCGGCTACGGGTATGAGTCTCAGTGAAAGAATGCGTGCATAGATAGGATCGAGGGGAGTACCCATAGCGTCCAGTAGAGGGCTCCGCTGTGCTTATATAACATGGGTTACCATACGTAACCCTACGTTTCATTGCACATCATTGAGTAAAATATAGAGATTTTCTATCCATATTTGAATGTTAAAACAAATCTTCAAGGGTTTTCTTTGTAAGGTAACATGTAAACTATTTTCGTTTAGAACAATATAACCATGAGTAATAATGATGAAGTATCATATGAAGTAGAAATAGACACATATATTTGAAGTGACCTTTACGTGAATAAGTTTCGATGGTTCAGAAGTTATGTGTGGGCTCCCTGTGCTGGGTGCAGAAGACCTCGTTAATGTAGAGCAAGCTGGCCTTCCTCTCGATGTTCTCCCACCGGCGGGTCTCTGCGGTCTCGCGCTGACGGCTGCCGACATAGCAGCGGGACCTCTGTCCACACCATCCGACTGCAGGTCCACGCCGAGGGCTGGTTGCCATACAGCAGAGACCCACACACCGCCAGCTAGCTTCAGAAGAGGCCGCATAGCTTACATGTACAAAGACATTTTGACAGGAGAGATATAGTTTTGCCAGTATTCAACATATTTTACCCGTCATAGTCCGGTAATTATTTAGACTCTAACAGAGTCCTACACAAGAGACATGGCATCAAAAAGGAGTAATGTGTGGAAATATTTCGACCAGGTTAGTGAGTGCGGTGTAGAGTGCAAACTATGCCAAATTAAACTTGTGTATCATAAGTCAACTAGCTCAATGCTCAACCACTTAAAATTATAAAAACATAAAACATTGCGTTTGGGGCCCGAGACTGAAAGACAGGAGCAGCCACTCATCACCTCCTTCACCAGCGCAAGACGGCACTGTGACCCCGCAAGAAGAGAGAGAATTACAGCCCTCATTACCCGAATGATAACCAAGGACATGCTACCACTGAGCTTCGTTGAGGGAAAGGGGTTCCGAGAACTCATGAACTTTGTTGAACCGGAGTATAGGGTGCCCACCCGTAAGACTATAATTTCCAGGGTTGGACTAAAATACGAAGAGGGTGTGAAAACGCTGAAAATGGACATTAGTCAATCAGAAAAAGTAGACTGGTGTCACATTTTCATCACAGCACTGTAGCCACCGCTGGCCTGAAGAAAAAACAAGACGCGCAAAATCTCCCAAAACATAAACTCATTCAGTACTCTCGTACGAGATGGAACTCGATTTGTGATATGTTTAAAGGCTACACGAGCAGAGATGTGCAGTGTCTGCCGCCCTTTCACACACAGCACAGAACATAGCAGCTCAGCTACAAGCTGCTGCTGAAGAGTGGGGTTTAACGGATAAAATCACTGCATGTGTCCATGATAATGCCAGTAACATGGTGCTTGCTAATCGCACAATTGCGGACTGGGAGTGGTACCCTGCTACGCTCATACGCTTGAGCTAGCCATCAACATTATTTTGGTGATGATCCGACCTCCATGCTGCTACTCTGGTGCAAACTGCATCCACCAAACAATATGATTTATCTCGACCTCCCCAAAATAACCAACATCTAACACGGTGTGAGATGTCTTTTTTAGCTGTTCTGTCGTCATTTCCTGCGATCTTCTTCATGCAGTCAGTCAAAAATAAATTAATGGGCATTTCTTTGACTAGTTATAGGCAAATATGGGCGTTAGGTGAAGCCCACAAAAGCCGCGCCGCATTTCGAGTTCATTGGGATTTATAAAAAAGGGAAACAGGCGTAGGAAGTGCCGTACGCACTTCCCTCGCCGGTAGGCAATGTTTTGTGAATCGGAAAATGTCGGAACATTTCTGTACCTATTTTTTTGCTTTGTACTACGTAAGCAACCTTCCCACGTGAATCCTACGCAAGGCGTTATAAATGAGGCCCCAGAACTGGCAGGTTATCGAAGACATTCTGCCCGCACTCCAGTTTCTCAAGTGCGCAACCACAGCACTTTCCAGCGAGACCCATGTATGCATCAGCTTGGAACATCCTGTAACAAACAACCTGTTGACAAGGCACCTAATGTCCATCCCTGGAGAGTCGCGAGTCGTCTGCGAGTTCAAGGAGGCTGTTGCAACCTCACTGAGAAAGCGCATAATCCCAGAATCAGACGACACCTCAGCAGCTAATGCAGGTAATTCATTTGTAATAATTAGTAAGAAAGAATATTTAATTTAATCGACAATATTAGGCATAAATAATAAATACGCCTAAATATTTGATATTTCTATTTCCCTGATAGGCAAGAAGCCGTTTATATAGCAAGTGCGCTGGATCCCCGACACAAACACCTGCGTTTTGTAGCTCGGAGATCGTGAAAAACCTGTCTGAAATGTTTAGGCGAGTGCCCGACAGGAGGACCAGCGCTGCCCCCAATGATACCAGAGTTGGTGGCCATGAGGCTGAGGGCACCAGCACAGCCACAGAGTCAGACAGCGAGAACCAGCCGGCCCGAGCTGCAGCAACGACCGCCGACACACGGGCCGTGTCGTTAAACACCCTGTTTGGGGAGGACTACTTCACTGAAGACCCAGACCATAATGAAGTGGAACTCTGTTTCACTGAGCCGTGCATACAGGAAAACCCACTACAGTGGTGGAGGAAAAATGAAGGACGGTACAGAAAACTCAGTGTCCTGGCGAAGGAATACCTTGCTATACCCGCAACCTCCATTCTAGCTGAGAGGTTCTTCTCTACAGCTGGCCTGATTGTGAATCGCCTCCGCCTCTCCCCTGAGCATGTAGACATGCTCATATTCTTGAACAAGAATGAGTAGCCTATTGAATAGCTGCATTCTGTGCATAGGCACTGTTATAGGTTTTTGATGTTTTAAGCATGAAAGCTGTAGGCCTATAGCTGTCAAACTGTGATCAACAGTTCAATACATTTGACAAATTCGACTTGGTTTCTATACTTATTTGAACATGTATTTATTTATTTATAAAAAGTATATAAAAAAAAGTTGTGAACATTTTTTTTTGAAAATGTATTTTAACCCAATTTTTTTTTATATAGGATATGTACATTTTGGTTAACCGGTTAACCGTTTTTTTGGGGGTCGAATATTCAAATATACATTTGGTTTCAAATTCCCATCCCTATTCGCAAGGTCCTTCGGCAATTTTTTGGCATGCCAAAGATTTTGCCACCGCTCACGAAGTTGCTGCCAGAGCCTGAGAAACTCCACCGGCAGTCATACGATGGCTTAAGATGCCCTCACGAATGGCCCAATGTTGTTACGATCAGAGCCGAATTTGAACATTTCCTTTATTGTGTGTCCATCTGGTGTCAATTTCGGGACAGTGTGACAGGGGCTTTAACATTGTTAGGTTTTCTAGTGAGGTCAAGGAAAAGTTCTAAGGAAACATTTATTTTGATGTCCTGCCGAGTTAACATAGCGCCTAAAATAATAATCAAACTTTTAAAATGCCAATATTTAAGACATGGCACCTTCACAACAAAAGTATCCATAGACGGGTAAGTGTAGTCTACCTTCCACTGCTCCCGAGGAAGAAGTTGCACCACCACCACGTCTCCATTCAGTGCTCTATTGCGAGACACGATCCCATCCAGGAATATATCCCGTTTCTCATCCTGCCACAAAGGAGAAAAAAAAAAGTTGATTACTCGTCTCCTGCCATTTTGTGATTTAGACGGTAGTAAAACTATACAGTGCTTTTATAGGTACTTTTAGTTGAGGTAACAAAACATTATGTGTCGAATTCAATCTGGGATGAACTTACAGGAGATGGGATGAAAGCTTCGTGGAACTTCTTTGGGTTTATTCTTATCGGCCCCTGCAAAGAAAACATGGAGAATTTAGGAATAAATCCACCAGATTACTGTGAGTAGTTTGACCATTGAGTAAAAGTCATCCATACTCAATGAAGATTTTCAAAGTATTAGGAATAGTACTGTAACTCTGGGTTTGTACCTGAAGGAGTTCCTCTCTTTTAAGGCCGTGGGAAACCTCTTCAAATGTCATGTAGGATTCAAAGACCTGTTTCCTTGATCCTCTGCCTCCCCTGTTCTTACTCCTGTCAGCAGGAGAATTGGCACCTGTCCCTGAAAAATAATTGATTCCATGATGAAACAATGTATCAAAATGCACTATTATTGAGTCTAACCTATAATTTACCTTGCTGCACTTTTTTGTCTCTACCATGAGGAGACTTGGGCCTGGTCACTTGACTGTCAACCCCAGACGTTAATGCCCCCTCTGCGCTTTTCTCCTCTTCTGGGTGCCTTGTATTGGTTTTTTTCTTTGCCTTCTTCGTCTTCTCTAGCTCAAGTTCACCTGTACTGGCTTTATTTGGGGACTGGGGACATGCAACAGAGGACTCAGTCTCTTTGGAGGTGACGTCTCTGTGAGATTCCTTGTTTTTCTTCTGCTGCTTCTGGTTTTTCTTCATCTCATTGGGTTGTAAAGAACCAAGTTCCTCCCCAGACTCAACGTCCCCATCTTGGCTGGTGGCGGTGTCTCTTCTCTGTCCCCACCGCTGTCTGTCAGACACACCCTGCCTCCTCTCAGAGTCCTGCTGAGCACTGCGGGTGCTTAGTTTTTCCATGTACAAAGACAGTGAACTCTCCTCGCCTTTACTTTTCACGGAAGAGGGGGAGAAGTCACTTGCATCGGAGAAATCGTTGGGCACTTGGTCCCTTCTCCGCTGGGGTATGTTCTGTCGGTCACTCTGGGCTTTGAGCTGTGTGCTCGGCCCATTTCCTTCCCTTTGAAAGACTGTGTCCTTTGCATATTGCTCTAGATACAGGCTGAACTTACTGCTGCTGTGCTGGCCGAGAAGCCTGGCGTAGGCATCTTTCTGTGGAGGAGTGCTCAAGTGATTCTGGGTGCGCTTTGGCTCTCGATTCTGGTTCTTCGGTTGCCGAGGAGAATCCATATGGCTCCTTAAAGAAACTGTCTCTGAGAAAGATAAAAAGCTAACAGTATGAGTGCTGCCATTCAAGCATGAGACAATACAAATAACTTTCTGTCAAGGTATGTTACATATTTACAATTCAGTGCACACAAAGAATATTAGTAAAATAACAGGACATTTTTTTGTATCTTAAATGCATCTTTAGAAAATGAAGCACATCTTAAGTAATTGACTTGTTGCTGCGTAGTCAACTAATTTTACATCATATTACGTCATCTGTTAGTTGGTCCTGAATATAAAATGATAGTAAGTTATTAACCAAGTGAATATTACACAAAATAAATGTGGTATAATCATTACAAGAGACAGGGAAATCTTTATCATCACACTATCTTCGGTTATAACCTCTCACCAAGCTCGGAATACCTTTTAAATCGCATCATAGCTAGCAGCTAACCTTTAACGTTCGGTTACATTTATTGGCAGTGGCTGAATTAGCATTAGCTATGCTAACTGCAACAGCAGGTGTCGCTTTAACCTTAATTAACTACTAATGTTGGAGACAGGCCGCGGCTTTGACCACGAGGAAGGACCCGAAATGGACGGAAATATTGTCAAACCTTAAATCTTAAACATTACCTTGCTCACTGCGTGTAAGTTATGTAACTTGGCTGTCGCTCAGAGCAAAATGCTAGTTAGCTGATACATTCACTTCCTCCGTCGTCATGAATGGTGCGTTTGAGTGATATCGGAAATAAGAAAACTAGACGAACGCACATAAACGCCCCCACGGAGAGAGTCAGTTTGTGTCGTCAATGTTGTACTCTTCAACCCCTCTAAATGTATTTTACAGCAATTGAGACAAGCTACTTTTTAGATTTTGATTATACAAAATAAACCATACCTTAAGAGGAACATTGACGTGATTAACAAATGAATACATCAATAGTTATAATGCAATCATTATGATTCTGAAATGTCCCATACTACGTAATGAGTAGTTTAAGTACATTTTGATACTTATATACTTTTGTATTTTTAACACTTCAGAATTAAGGACTTTTTCTAGTCACTAAGTATATTGTACTGTAGTGTTGCTACCTTTACTTAGGTAAAATATTTAGGTAGCCTATCCTTCAACCCTTTTATTTACAAAATACAATATTTTGCAGTCTGTTGTGAAGAAAATATCAGGTACAATTCTATAAGGATCTAGATTTGTTATCGAACGCTGAATTAATTCATTTTTGGGAAATGGCCGATTGAAACTGAATTGGTGAGTTCATATATTTTTGAGTGAAACATTACAAATTGAATCACATGACACTATACCCATGAGATCTATGATATTATTCACTGAGCAGACACACTTACACTTTAATAGAGGGCAGCAAAGATTAAGTATGTACTTTATTATCTGATGAGAACAATTAAAAAATCAATTAACATTCAGGCATAAAATAAGTTTGAGTGAAGTCTGTGTGTGAGTGTGATGATGACAAACTGCTGTTTACGCTTGCTAAGTACTAGACAACTCATGAAGCCTCCTTCAAGCATGCACACGCACACGCACACGCACACACACACACACACACACACACACACACACACACACGTTGAAATGTAATTGTATCACTATATATATATATATCATCAATAATATGTAAACATTTGAAATGTATGTTAATGTTGTTAATTATTTTGTATTGT
>NW_011352059.1:29722-31222 GCF_000735185.1 Notothenia coriiceps | reverse complement strand
CACGCATGCACACGCACACGCACACACAGACACACAGACACACACACACACACACATACAAACATACATTCACAGACACACACACACACACGACACACACACACACACACACACACACACACACACACACACACACACACACACACACACACACACACACGTGTTGAAATGTAATTGTATCACTATATATATCATCGATCTGTTTTTTTTCATTGGTTGCAGGATTGAGGAGAATACAATATGTTGTCTTAACCTGCTGCTAAGCAAGCACACTTCCTTAGTGTCCCGTGACCCCTCTGCCTCACTGACAACATCACAATGCTCATATTTCTGACACTTCTAACCCAGTCTCTGTGGAAACATCTGGTGTGTAATTAAAACTCACCCCTGCAGTATAGTGTTTGTCAAACAGTTGACGTGATAAAGCTGTACTTGCTACTGCACTTTTTTTAATAGTCTGTAATTGCGCTCATCTTGGCTAAACAGCATATAGAAAACAGTAAAGTTGATCATGGCTGTGGGCATTCAGAAAAAAAGCCTGATTTAGTGGAAGTAGAATATAAGAACACTTACTTCTGTTAGTTTATATTTCTTATGTAGATTATTTACTCACTAATGTAAATCTATTAGGACACAACCTCTATTAGTGGCTTGTTGAAGAAGGCCTGCAGTATATGAAAAATACAAAAAAAATGAAATAATAAATATCAGGGGCTATTAGAAAAGCTATCATATTTTGTTACATTTTTTGGGTGAAAACGTTCGCTGTGTTTTTAATGGCAGTATACAAATTCTGAGGTCTTCGCCGATCCAATCAAAACATTAAGATGCACGCGCATTTTGTTATCTATATAGAGCTTAAATATGACAGTCAGTCAGGCATACATTTACACAATGTCATTGCAGATAGATTATCGGCATTAGTAGGCTATATCCTACTGGAACCCAGCCCATTGAAAATGTGGACATTTTGTTAACATGCATCTCCTTTGACTCTTTTGAGCTACTCTATCAATCCCTGATGTACTGTACAGAGGACATCCTGGTCTTTCCAGTGATTGGTTAAAACTGCATGCTGGGAAGTTCCTCTTTCTTTTCATCCAAAATGGCTGGCATACCAAATCTACAAATCAAATCCTGTAGCAGTTCTTAGGATTTAGCAGCCCGGTATATATTACAGTTATTAAAGATGCATATGTATATAAAGTATATATTGCACATAAAGCACATATTGCACATAGTTTGACGGTATTTAACAGCAGCAAGTTACACAATCTACAAAATACAAGATAGATACCTTGTAACAGTAACAAGGGTTTAGCAGCCANATTAAAAAAAAAAAAAAAAAAGATTCAATTTTTTTATTTTTTTATTTCGGGTGTTTTAAAAAAAAAAGTTAAATAAACAAAGTCTTGGCTTTCAGAATATGAAACTTTCATTTCCAAAATCACACGATAAATACATTTTTGAAGCTTGTAAAGGGAAGACAACAGCTCTCCC
>NW_011352059.1:27999-29682 GCF_000735185.1 Notothenia coriiceps | reverse complement strand
GGCCAGGTATAAATTACACAGTTATTAATGGCATATATATATATTGATTGATTTAGTGGCCAGGTATAAATTACACAGTTATTAATGGCATATATATATTGCACATATAGCACATATTGCACAAAGTTGGTTTGTATTTAGCGGCAAGGGGTGTTATAGTCTGTGGTGTGGTGTGTGTAGGAGGGTCTACTAGGGGCAGTGCTGGTTGTAAAGTCTGACCGCTGCAGGAAGGAAGGACCTGCGGTATCTCTCCGTGTGACAGGTGGGGTGCAGCAGCCTGTCACTGAAGGTGCTGCACAGTGAGGAGAAGTCAAATATTGTTGAATAATTATCATTTTTACCATGAAAATCATATACTGTATGTTCTTGTTTATTAACATGTGAGGAACTATATAATTAGTTCTGGAAGCAATTAAATAATTCAAGTTTTCAAATAACAGCTCTTTTATAAATGTCCATTCTAGTGGACGTCAGGACCATCTTCATGGGCTTAATGACTCAATATTGTTGCAGGAGACGGAACTGAAGCAGACATTTTCTGTACCAGATAGTTAAGGGAGATTACGATTTTGAGCTGTCAGATGATGAGAGAGATGAGGATTTCACACCACAACGATTGCCGTTAGCCTCACTAGCATAATATAACCGTGATGACGTTTTTCCCTGTTAATGTTGATAGTCCTCGCTTTGGACGGCCAGTAGCCAAACATCTCTCCTTTTACTGTTCTTATTTTATAAGGGAAAGGGAAGAAAAATACAAGTCTGGATGTTTTGTGTTGCTTAACTTTCAATTCACTGCACAGCAGCTTTGAGACATGCTAAAACTATATGTGTAATGTCATAATGTAAAGTGATCTTTTTGCTGTAACCACCAGAGGGCAGCATGGTTACTCGAGGAAGGGATTACATGCTCACCTATTTCACTTTCTCTGTTGCTTTCTCCAATGTGTGAAAGTCCTTTTAAATTAGCCAAGAAAAAAAAATTGAGGAACCTTGGTGGGGGGCAGCTGTATTTTCAAAAGAAAGTAGAATTTTTGTACATTTGTAGGACCATTTGAAGGTCATTAGCATTGAATTTGACAATGATTGTATATTATTTAGTATGTTAAAAAGAAGAGCAATTTTGAATGACAGTGTGTTGTTGGTATAGCCTTATTGTATGGAAACATGTTTAATAATGGTTAATCGATATATGACAGTAAAAAATGTGTTTCCCCGGAGTCAACTAGAGTGCTCGATAATTGTTCTCTTTATTTTAAAAGGGTTACATGCCCATCTATTGTTAAACATTCAGTTGAACACAATGTTGTTGCTTTTCATATAAAAGAGTATACCCCCTACCATAAAGTAAATAATAAATATTAAATAATCTACGCAAACAATAATGTAAAAACTTGTATTGATATTCTGCTACTACATAGTATGCATATGCTCTGTTGCTATTGACATTTCAAAACAAATGTAAAATTAGGTCAAAAGGGCAAGACTCCGCTGACTTGCTCTTGACTTGCGAAATAATGGCACAATTGCCCTCTATGTGAACATAATGACAGCCTTAAACTTCCTCTTAAAAGGGCCCACAGTCTATACCTTTAGCAGTGTTTCCCCTATATACAAATAGTGGCGGCGCAGCGCCGCTGCTGAATTATGAGCGCCGCTGCTAGGGGGCGCCAGCCAGGTACC
>NW_011352059.1:1877-27933 GCF_000735185.1 Notothenia coriiceps | reverse complement strand
AGCGGACTGGCGGAGGGTGACGCCCGGGGGAGACAGAGGAACGACGGGGAGAGAGAGCAAACATAAAAATACGTAAATTGCATTAAATCAAGGAGGCAATTAAAAGCACCCTGCAAACTATTATCCAATGAGCATATTTCCAGCACTTAAACACTTTCAATAACAGCCCATACCGCCGTTCAAGCCCCCCTATCATGATGAATGAAAGTGAAGACAAAGTTAAACGCAAGTGACACCCAACTGGTAGGCTACATGGTGCCTCTCAAAAAGCTGCCTCAGACCGCTCTCCATTAAAATACGCGAATCATGGGTAGATCCAGGCCACTTTGCAACAACATCAAGAATGTTAAAAGTTGCATCAAAAACAATCTGCGTGTTGATGGAATGTACTTTATTTCTATTGACGAACACGTCCTCATCTTTTGATGGCGCAATTATTTTTATGTGCGTCCCGTCAATAGCACCGACCACACCGGGCATACCTGCATTGCCATGAAGTTGGCTTAGATCCTGTGTAGTTGTTGATTGTCCAAAGGAAACCGGATAAACTGTTGGATGATATGTGGTCTAGAGAGCGCGTTGATGGTTTGGTTTATGGCACAGCTGACTGATGGTTGCGATATTCCTAAATCGTCGGCATTGCAAAGTTGCATTTTCCCTGTTGCTAAATATCGTAGTGTTGCCAAACATTTTACTTCCGGACTAATCGGGTTATTCCTGTTAGTCGGGGATGTTATTGCATCCCGCACTAATTCCACAACAAGTTTGATACCCTCACGATTTAGCCTATAGGCCTATCTCTTGATCAATTCACAGTCTTCCATTGTCTCCAAAACATTTCGTCTCGCAGCCATTTTCAGATTCTTTGTGAATAGGTCTTACTGAGTTAGGAGTCCTCTCGAGGACTTTTAAGCTCTCCCAGACTTAGGTGCTACTTTTAGGCTTAAAATACTTTGTGAATTGCTCTTAGTGAATAAAATTAGGAGTCCTAAATTTAAGACTGACACGCCCATTATGCTTAGGAGTTTCTCCTAAATTCGCCAGTTAGGAGCTACTTTTAGCCCTAAAATCCTTTGTGAATACGGCCCCAGGTCTCTAGTAATTGTGTGCTCAAAGTGCACCAGATTGAAGCATTTTACTGTAAAATGTTCAAAAAAAGTCTTCCCGGGGGAGCATACCCCCGGACCCGCCTAGAGGATGTGACGTCCACCACCCAATTCAAACATGTTCATACAATACTGAATACATTTGAAGCCATTTTGACGTCTATTACCTATGTCAATAAGTTTCTGTTTTTGTATTTGTCTTTTGTATTTTTCATTTATTCTTTACATATAAAATGTCGCCTAAAATCTCACCTAGGGCAGCAAATTGTCTACAACCGGCCCTGGTACTAGGCCTCAAGAGCCTTTCTTGTGCTGACACATAGAAACAAATTGGCGGGGCGCACTTTGCACGCGCACACACTAAAAAATTCCACGCGCTCCGCGCTCACATTATGCTGGGCCCACGTGCCTTAGCAATGCTGCTATGACTCCATCCTACGGGAAATACTGCCTTTAGGCATTAGTTCAATGAATCAGGGGTGCGGCAAGTTTGAATGTTGTCATTATTAAACAGAATGGAAAACAAGTCAAAGCCCAAATTTTCACAAATTGCAAAGTAGAAGAAATATAGAAAAAAATTATATTTTTGAGATTTACACTAGTCACAAACAACAATGGAGATAGAGTATACTTCAGGGATTTACAAGTTTTCTAAGACGGCGATTACATTCTATTGTTTGATCCATTACTTTGTCCAGACTTAAACATATCAAATAAATAGACTCAAGCAGTGATGATGTATTCTTTTTAGGCCAACCCAACAGTTAGCATCATAAGGGGTCCCTATAAAAAAAGCAGTCAGATTTTCCTTTGATTTTAGAAATTTGTAGAAAACTAACTTAATGATACTTACACGTTTTAGATAATTTCCACATATTAACACCACTTTTTTAATAGTTGAAGCGTAAATACAATCGCCAAAAGAAAATAACTAACGTTGGGTACAAACAAACTTCAAGTTACACCGCTAAGCTAAAGGCGTCTAATGTTGGGAGTAATGACGTTTAGTATTCTCATTTAAACACTAAGAGCAAACCCCTTTTTTAAGACAAGTTAAAGATTCAGACATTCACCAGTGGAGTATTTACTCACATATTAGTTTGTAGAAATAAAACATGAAAATCTTTTAAGCGTTAACGAGGCCTTATTTCAGGCATCTAGCCAAAAGCTAAATAAACATATTTATTGACTTGAGACAAGGTACTACAGAAGTGCTAAGATGCTAACTCATCTCAGGGTATATGAGTCATCTAAAATGTGTTCAGAAAACACATGTCTGCCTTTAAAACAGAGGAGAAATTAAACCTGACATGCTCTGTGTTTGTTTTAAAAGCAGAAGCGGTCTAAATCAGAGAGGCAGAGCAAAAATATAAATCATTTGATCAACAGCAGAGACTCTGTTTGCCTGGTCTGTGTGGGTTCATCTCCAGAGCAACTGCAGAGCATGAATCAGCCCCAGCGCGGCAAACTGTGAATGAGACCTGCAATTGATTAAGGGTCCGGGAGACGTGCGCAGACACATTTCATCACAGCCTCGCAAAACACACACAGCTCTTGGTGTCACAGACTGAACCCTTGGTGAATCATTATCAACAACAGAAATGACATCTTCCCGTTAAAGGATTGAGCAATTCTTACATTTGTAGGAATTCTTCAGCACATGTAAGAGTTGTCAAATCCTCATCTGCCTGTAGTTTAGCTGCCTATCAAGATGTATTCGTTTATTTTTGTGAAATAGGGGGAGAGGTTTCATTATTCTTGTTGAACTATGTTTATTTGTTGTTAGTTTTGCTAAGAATTAGATGAGATTATCAGAATCAATCTAATTTGTGCACGTAACATGTCAAGTTACACAGACTATTATAACAAAGCCTGAATGTACTTTTAATATGAATTTTTGTACAATCTAGCTTTTTTCTCCTGCTGCCAATACTTTTGTCAAGCTACGCTAATCAGCTGCTGGCTATATCTTATCAATACAGGTATCTTTGGTTTGTGAGAATGTCATCGATCTTCTCATAACTCTTGTCAAGAAGGTTTGTTTAGCAAAAATAGTGAACTATTCTTTCAACCATATCGACATTCAATTGTCTTTGTTCCTTTTTTCTGGTCATTTCTACGAAGGATCATTAAGTTGTGTGTGTTGCGGCTATTTTTTGATCGTGCTAGGTTCAGAAAAGGTCAGAGGAACTTGGTTATTATTTAACAGAGACATGTCAATAGGATACCAGAAATATTCTCACTGACGCTCCTTGACACAGGGGCTGCTGTACTCTATGTTTGCAGTGCAGCGGAGCATATATTTCCACTTACAAAGAACAACGGCACTTTTTCGTCCATTCTCTATACAAAAAAGTTAGAAACAAAACACACATTTCTCCAAACATGTCTACCATAGCCAGGAAGTTTCCTTTGGCCTGCTACTTGCTGTTTGGTTTCCCATGTACAGTATAAGTGCCAGAACCCAGATGCTCAGATAGTCAGCGAACCCAGGTCACCTTTGTGTTTCCTCACACGCCCACTCCTCTGCAGGAGCAGAAAAAAGTTGTCTGTGCCATTAATCACACCGGTGTCAAAGCACCAAGATGAACAATAAGACTGGTAAATAGTAGGCATTTTTCAAAATACAAATAGTCATGACAAAAGTCTAATGCATGGGTGTGAACTGCAATTTTTATAGAAAATGTCATTTTTACAAATACCACTGTGGAAAATGTATAAAAAAATTCCTTGGGGAAACATTAATACATTTTCCTTATGAAGGTGTTTGTCCACATTTATTGTAGACAATTTGACTTTTCATTGCAGGAAGAGCACAGGTATAACTAATAACTTTTAAGATGGCTGTGCTCCAGCTCCAGGAAGCCATTCTAGTAAGCCACCATACACAATGCAAAAAAGGCAGGAACTGGTACACCTGAATGAAATCAAGCCATAATTATTCTGATTAACCACACCTGTGCTTCCCTGTTTACTGTTAATGTCAAATGGATTGACTTGAAAAAATAGCTTCAGGATCATTACTGCTCTCAATTACTGATTTCCTTAATTTGAAATACTATTAGAGTAGTAGATAACACCAATTCTTGTTTCTATAAATTATACAAGACATTAACTTTCATGAATGCACGACCTGTAACTCAAGCAGCCAAGCACTAAGCAGTGGTTCCTAAACTATTTCTTAAAGGGACCACTTTCTTTTTTATGAGCAATGTTAAGTAACATATTTAATAGATATATATTGTTATATGTAATGAATAATAATACAGATCAACTGATTAAACTTCACATTTATACAAATAATAAACTGCAGGAAGTCTGTGTAAAATGCTGTTTAGCCATGGTGCCACAAATCTTGTTATCCTAACATACAGTAGCGTACCTACAGCCTCACAGAGTTTCTTTAAATCTCAGCTGGTATGTGACCATTTTACCATGAAGACAGGGGATGGCTTTAGATATGTGTCTTCGGTTTTCTCTTGTAATGATCATTTCCTACCTACAGTATATGATTCACTGCTTGACATCATCATGATCTCCTGCCAAACCACAAAAAGGGCAATGGAAACTTTAGTCATCCACACTGTCTAGTCATCCACTGGTTTGCTGGCACTTCTGAAGAACTGAAATGATTACATGTTGTCTCATTGCCATTCTGCTGAGAAAATGCTTTTGACTGTTATCACAAAAATACAATCACAAATTCCTTTTCGGCATACAGTATGGTTTAAATTTAAACTTTACTGGATAAGAGGTCACAATGGCTTTTCCTCTGAGGTTTCCAGAAGAGAACCAAACATGTGCAGGGGAAGTTTCATGTCCTGTGAAGTTTTAGAGATCACAAGAACATTGGCACGAGATTTCCTAAATATGGGGTTCAACCTTGAATCATCGACACAAATACAACTTTAGTTTTGATTTGATTTTTAGGAAACTATCATATTTGTATAGCCTAAATATACAAAATAGTTTATCATATGGCAGGGATAGAACACATTACTGACCTTTATTGGCAGATATTTACAAATACACAGCTACATGCAGTGGTTTATGACATACTCAGATTTAGTACAAGAGGAAAGAGTTACTGTTATTGAGTATTTAAGTAAAGATCCTAAAAACAGTATTTTGGTGATGTAAAAGTAAAAGAACACATTATGCTTAATGGCCCATTTCAGATGTATTCATTATTTCACTGAATTAAAAATGATTTCATACTTGGAGACATTTCTTTAATGTTGTAGATGAAAAAGGTGGGGCTGATTGAAATCACTTTATATATTCCTGGTTAGATTAACCATGCATTTGATCTTAGTTTTTATATTTTGTGTTAGTTATAGAAATTGGTTAAAGTGAGCAAATAGCTAGTAGAGAAAAGGTATAAAGTATATAACGGAATTTTTCGAGTTAAGTACAAGTACTACATTTTGCAGGGTAGGCTATACCAAATCTTTGTATATGGTTGAAGATATGTGGTGATCACATTATGACTCAGATCAAATTTAAAGTAACATTAAATGCTTATCTTCCTGCATTGCACTGACTGTTACCACTCCCTTCCTGTATTGACTGTATTTCAGAACACAGAGAAACCAAACGTTTGCAAGGGATGGTACTGTAAAGTTTTAGAGATCACAAGAACATTGACCGGGGACTTCCTAAAAAGGGGATTCATCCACAAATCATCCACATGATTCAATCTGTGGTTTCAGTTTATTTTTTGTGGTGATATAATGTATTTACATTAATTTACAAAAAGTTATATTATATGGCATTATATTACAACTTTCCAATCTTTACAGGTAGAAATGTACAGACACGCTACTTTGCAATGTTTTATGAAGTTCTCAGTTCTAACAATACATGAGTAAAGAAATACTCTGTAACAGAGAATTTAAGAAAAGTTCTTAAAAGTACAGACATATTGTAATCAAAATATACCCAAAGTACCAGAAATAAAAGTACATATTGGTCAAAATGGCCAATTTCAGATTTATATGTTTTATTACTGAATTACAAAATGATTTTATAGTGTTGAATTGGTTAAAGGGGTCCCATTATGCTTTTTGGGGTTTTCCCTGTAGTGTGTTAAAGTGTTTTAGTGCATGTAAATGGTCTGCAAAGCATCAAATCCCAAAGTTCCCTCAAGAAGGATTTTCTCTCGCACACACTCGCCTGAAACACTTCCATTGCACTCTTTTTGTTTACTTCTGCGACAAAGTGACATCATTATGTAGCACTTGCACTTCTATTGGCTAGCGCGCCAACACATTCAACGCAATATGCTGAGAGGCGGAACATCTCTAAGCGGTTGACCAATCACAACAGAACCATCCAGCTAAACAATCACAACAGACTGGGCTCTGGTTTCAGACAGAGGGTGAAAAGAGATGCTGTAGCACAGGCAGGATGAGAAAAATAAATACCTTTTTGAACATTAAAGCATGTAAGCATGTCACAAAAAAATCACTAAATACTAATGTAAAACCCGAATAGTATTTAAGTAACTCAAGTTATCAAATATTTGTAGTAAAAAGTGCAATGTTTGACAAAATATTATACAACTTAAACTATAGTACAACAATTCTAAAGTAGCATACAACTGAAATGCTCCAGTACTTCGAGATGTGTAGGGCTTTGTGTACCAAATCTTTGTATAATGATTACATTTTGACTCACAACACATTCAAGCTAACAATAAATGCCTATCCCCTTGCAATCCTCTGACTGCCTCCACTCCCTTCCTGTATTGGAAAAATAAGGCTGAATATTACGCAACACACTACCCTCCTTCAGTTTCCCTCTCCTCATGTGTGTGTGTGTGTGTGTGTGTGTGTGTGTGTGTGTGTGTGTGTGTGTATTACTCATCATGTATTCTATTCTACGTGCGCACTTACGCAGCGAACCAATATCCCTGTCGACGCAACTGGACCTCGTGGTGGGATAGGGAAACTTCAGCAAATAGAGGATGGGGTGGGCTTGGATGTGAGGAAGAGAGGGGTGTGTCAGTTTAAAGCACATTCCATGACAGCCATATAAATATTCAGATTCAAGAGCGGAGCGAGTAGAGGAAATAAACAACTTTTGAAAACTTTGACGCTGAGACATACGAACGAACCTGACGTTGCATCGCTGATCCAAAGAGGAATACACGGAGATAAAGTAAGATTTGGAGTCACACTCTAACCGTTATTTCTGTGATGTTATGTGAAGTGACTTGTTGCAGTGCGCGCATGACCTAACGGTTTCTTCTTTCAGAGAGGGGAAGGTAGGCTAAGATCCCTAAAGGAAAGAAATACACATCTAGCATATACACTTAAAGAACAGATCACAACACAACGTAGTATAGACTTATAATAGGTCTATGATAAGCCATGTATGTTAGCAATTTAAAAGCCGGTCTTATTCCATAAGGTAAATCTTTATTGAACTTTGTCATCCTTAATTTTTCTCATGGTCTTGCTCTTTAGTTGAACAAAAACACGAGTTCCCCTGATTTGTTTCCATCAGTAAGAAAAAGTCTTCCCTTTATATCTCTAATAAGTTGTTTTTAAAAGTCCCATGTCATGACCATTTCTACTGATCATAATTTCATTGTTAAGGTATATTAAAATAGATTTATATTGTGCAATTTTCCAAAATCACATTGGTTTCTCATACAGCATCTCTGTTTAGTAGCCTATGTTTATTCACTCTCTGTCCTAAACGGCTTGTTGGAGCTCCTCCCCCCCTGTGTTAGAGTTTTACTCGCTACAGGGTGTACTTTGAGGGTTTGTGACTCTGCAGACCGTTTACATGCATAAAAACCTTCATAACGCACAAGGGGCGGGTAATAACCGGAAAAGAATGACATGGGACCTTTAAAGCATTTTTCATTGAACACATTAATTAGTTGTAGTATTTCATGTTTTCACTAGCTGATTCCCTTTTCTTCTCTATGAAGGATGTGCATTGCGTATATTGATGTATTTGTTATGCATGTGATGTGTGTTGTGACATTTCTATCTAAAGTCAATTCATTAATTTTACACCATTGGGGAGCAAAATCACCAGACAAACAGGGGCAGTCATTTAAGGCTGGTGATGTTGATTGGAAACAGTGACTTGAATTTAAAAAGCTTATCTCGGGGCCCAGTGGGCATACCAGAGGTGCCGGCATGCCAACACAAACTGACTGAAGAGTCAGTGCAAAGCTCCAGAGGGAGAGGCAGCATAATGGGAGAAGTGATACACAATAGGCAGGGGAGAAAAGATGAACAACTAACTGTTGTTTTCAAGCTTGGCTGTGTTACAAAACCATTTAAATTTGTGCATTAAAGAGTGAGTGAAGAGCAGCCAAAAATGAGGCTTGTGCAATGGATTTGCATGGTTTAAGAGGGTAGATGACTCTAATTGCAATGCTAGGCCACCTAAGGTGCATTAGTGATATAACTTGGCTTAAAGCCTGTGAAGACATGTATTGACAACAGAAAAAGCCTGAAAACTTTTTCTTAGTTGGTAAATCTGAAACGTTTTCCAGTTTTATTTGCCCTATTGTAATTTTATCTTGCATTTTTATCTGCGCACATATTTAGTCAGCTATTGTCTGAGTGTGCAGGTAAAGGCATGGAAGCTCCACTGTTTTTGAAGAACTTAAATGAATTGCTCTAAAACCAAAATGTGTTGAATCTTATCATGCTTTTAACCTCATTTCAATGTACATGTAGGTTTCTTAAAAAAATTATATTAGAGGTCTGAGTGGATGACTCTAATCGGTGAATTTCAAGCCACCTAAGGCGCAGTAGTGAGATAACTTTGCTTATTAAAGCATGTTAAGACATAAATTACTAACAAAACAGCCTGAACATTTTTATTTAGGTGTTACATTTAGAAATATTTCCAGTATTTTTTGCGTTATATCATGGCAAATATTTGGTAAGCCATTGTCAGGTGTGTGAATCATGTAATTTTTTTATTTGTTCACTTCATTTAAATGAACATGTTGGTTCCCGTAAAAAAAAAAAAATTAGATGGTTGAGTGGATGACTTTAATTAGGCAATGCTAGTCCTCCTAAGTTGCAGTAGTGAGACATCTTGCCTGAGAAAAAAACAATTACCAACAAAACCGCCTGGAAATAATATCAGCGCACATAAGTCAGCCCTTGTCTGCAGAAAAAGGTATGCAATTGTTCTTAATGAACTTACATGAATTGCTTTTCTAACTAAAATGTTTAGAGTGCTGTCTATTCTTACTTCATTTAATGAACATGTTGGTTCCCTTTTTTTAAACTAATATTAGAGATGTAGAAAAGGCAGCACTGAATGGGTCGGTGAGCGTGACTTTAGTTTTGGGTGGAGATCGTGTTGCAATACAAACAGCTTACTCCATCCATTGTGACTATCACAATGATTATTAATGTTTTTGGCCAAATATTTAGAGGATCTGGAAGCAGTTAAAGGGAGGGGAATGTTATCTGACCAGCAGATGAACTTAGGAAGTCCAGGAGCTGAAAAAACTGAAGCAAACCTTAATATTTGGCAGACACACAGATGGTGCACACACAAAGACACTCTCACATGGATTTTGAGGGGCTGTGAGGTGCCCCTCCCTAACACCACTCCCTCAGCTGTTTGCCCTTTTGAACTGCACCACATAACTTCACTATCACTGCATTTTTTACAAATCCAGTGTGCTTAGCCTGTCTGATACGGCTGTCCCATGCAAATATTTAACAAGAAATCTAAAGATAAATGTTACCATGCTTCATAAATGACTCTAACCAATGCTTGTCTGTATAAAAGACTTGCTTTAAAGGTCCGATGACATGGCCATTTCTACTGATCATAATTCCATTGTTGAGGTCTACTAGAATAGATTTACATTGTTCAATGTTCCAAAATCACATTGGTTTCTCATACAGCATCTCTGTATAGTATGTGTATTCATTCTATTCATTCACTCTCTGTCCTAAACGGCAGAGTGAACCCCTCCCTATGAGCCCACTGTGCTCTGATTGGTCAGCTCGCCCACTCTGTTCTGATGAGTCCACCACCGATACAGCGGAACATCAGTGATTATGTGTTACTATGGAGTTAGCAACCAGAAAATGACACCAGTAATGACAAACAGATGAGAATGCTGCGTGGGGTCTGAGTGCCTTGTTGGAGGGACGTTGCGGGGTTCGCTGCTGCGAGGAGCGGATAGTGTGAGCTGGGTTACTGCTGGTGTCATTTACTGGTTGCTGCGTGGGTCTGCGAGACAGCGAGACAACACAAAACTCAGCCTGAGCACACACACACACACTGGTAGCCTGGCTGTGAGTTTGTGTGTGTGCTCAGGCTGAGTTCAGGCTGAGTTTCACGTTGTCTCGCTGTCTCAGGCTGAGTTCAGGCTGTGGCTGAGAAAAGATAAGGCTGAGTCAGAGGACTCTGGGCTGAGTGAGTGTATGTGTGTGAGGAAGTCCGCAGATTGGTCCATTTAGACCAATCCGTGTAGCCGTTACGTCACTTTGCCCCTTACGTCACTACGACGCAGGAAGAAAAAAATGGAAAAATTAAAATCTCCAACGAGGCGTTCTGTGGCAGCATAGACAGGTATTTTCTGTGTTAGAGTTTTACTCGCTACAGGGTGTACTTTGAGGGTTTGTGACTTTGCTGACCGTTTACATCAGGGGTCGGCAACCCCTGGCACGCGTGCCAGCATAGGCACGTGGCACCGTAACCAGTGGCACACTAGGAATAAGTGGAATAAGTGTGCAATAATATTTAAATTGTATTTTCGGATCCTGAACGAGAACGCCGCCAGAGCGCGTCTACCTGCAGAAGGAAGCCATGCACGCAACGCAGCCCCGCTCTCTTTAACTCCAGGCGACTTTCTGCCGCTTTCCTCCGTGGTGCAGTGCTGATCGTTTCACCACAGAGGAAAGCACTTCACAAATTGCAGTAGGCCTACCCATAAGGAGCTGTACAAATGCCGCAGTTTTTGCGTGGCTGTGTCTTTAATTGAAAGCCCAGTGGCGATCTGCTCATCGAAATAATATGCTACAAAGGGGCGGACTGGCCATCTGTGTGTTGAATTTTCCTGTCGGCTCCCAGACCGTAGTCGAGGAGGGCAGAAGCAACAAGCTTCAGGTTCAATAACCCACTTTAGCTTAAATGACTGGAGAGAGGCGAGCTCTTCTTGGGAGGCCGTTGTATTTATTTAGCTGTTCTTCTGTTTCACAAAATACATCACAGACCTCTGTTTTTCTGCTGCCTCGTTTCACTTCCAGAAACATACACACGTTCCCTCACTGTCGCTCTGCCATCCACACACACATGCACAAGCCACACCCCTCTCTCTCTCTCTCTCTTAAAAGGGACAGCGATCTCATCTCACTCTGCATGACCCTAATATCATAACATGTGTGTTCTGGAGAATCACAGAACGGACGATTGTCCTTATTATTATGCCGTTTAAACCAATTATTTAAATGTGGTAAATGTTTAAGTTTGGCTCCCCCCGCCCTCCGGCTGATAGTTCACGAGCGTCAAGCTCCTCAACCCCCCCCCGTTGATAATTCTCGATCGTCGGCACGCTGACAACAATTTTTTTTTTTAAATGGCACTTCATATCAAAAAGGTTGCCGACCCCTGGTTTACATGCATAAAAAGCTACATAACACACAAGGGGACGGGTAACAACCGGAAAAGCATGACATGGGACCTTTAACTTTCATTAGATGATACCTTTCATCTCCCGTGCCTCCTTTTGAGCTTTAGCTGAATGCTAAAGTTTGACATTATAATGAGAAACATATGCATAAAGCGAAGTATATTTGCACATATGCTAACTAAGGGGTTAGCACCAGTTACAGCTCCACCACCTACTTGGAATGGCTATGTGTTTATCTTCTTCCACTCAAGCAGCTAACGTTAGCTTGTCCAGTGTTTATACAATAGTAGCCTCGCGTTACCTTCATACTAGTCAAGTATATAGCTATCTTGGTTACTTTTTAAGGTTACAGTTAACGCCCTTGGAACTGAAATAATGTCCGCTGTGTGGGAGCTAAGGTGATCCATTTTTTACGAGTTTAGTTTACGTTAGCCACTCTGTCCTGCTCTGTATTGGATTATTGGAGGTTAATTCTCAGCCAAAATATGTTAACTTTAGCTTTAATCTTTTAGAATTAAGTCAAACAAGTAACCATCAAATGTTGCAGATGTCATCATATAAACTGGCTACACTGGTAGTGAGTGACTTCAACTGATTTTCAATAAAAAAAATTACACTTATTTACCATAAAACAGTTATTCTGGAGTCCCTTTTATAGAAGTCTGAAATGTTTAGAGATATTTAAAGTAAGCCAAAGACCAATGTTCTTACTTAGTAACAGTTAGCGTTAATTAGCTAGCAATCTATGGGTTGTAAACCTGTTACTTCAGACAAAAGATGACAGTCCATAGTCAGAAAATATAATTCTGCTTCTGTGTATCTCTATGTGACATGCCAACCCCTTTTGTTTTTGAATACATTTTAAAGGGCTAGATGGCCACCATTATTATTGTAAACCTATTACATTTTACGAGGGTTTTACTAGAACCCAAGAAACTCCTATAGTGCTTATATGTATTGGTATGCCTCATACTGTTTTATATTTGTTTGCAGCGACATAGCCCTGTGTGGCTTTTATGATAACAAGTTACAGATGGTGAGAAAAAGGAACAGACGGAAAGTTCTCCTCCCCCTCCGTCCATAGTAAACACTTTTTGTTTTCACTTTTGTTTTCAATGTTGACATTTCATAATGTTGACATTTGCTGTACGTGAACATGATTTTAAAATTTGAGGAAGAGCAGAAAGAACAGGCTTATTTTCAATGTGACAAATGATCTAATTCCTTTGTGATTATTAGAGAACTGTATGAGGAGGGGATGTGACAGTGTGATAAATGTTCATATGATCTACAGTACTGGACACCTACATCCGCAGTCTATGTGCACGCACAGAGACACACACATACATGACATCATTCCACAGCTGGGGTGAGACAAATGGAATCCAGCTGTTAGTAGGAGGGATGTTAGATTGCTCAGGGAGTGTAGCCAACAAAGACGAAAGGTTGAATTCCCCAGAATGATTTGAGAAAGCCTGGCGACTGGGCAGAGTGCAATTCTGGAATGTTGTAATTGTGGGAAAAAGTGAAAGAAATAGTACATTTGCTGTTTGATGATGAGGAGATATAAGAAAAGGGAGAAGTGGAACTGGAAACATTTTCTGTTAATCAGGTTGTTATGAATGCAAAATCTTGGCAGTATTGAACATATTGTAGTACACTGCCAATGACCTCTACAGTGTGAACATTGGTGTTTTTGACTTGTGTGCTATGATGTTGAGCTTATGGCCTTCAACATTATCTCACGTTATATTTTTTGCAGATAGGTTGGTTATTTTTTCCCTCTCTGAGATTGTATCCTCACACCCCAATAGAGATGAAGAGAAATTATGTTTTTGGCCCTCATCATGAAATGAAATTGTTCAGAGATTCAACAGCAGCATCTGTTTGCAGGAACAATGTAGGCATAACTCTGGAAAAAACACAGTGCAGTCAGCAGTCAGCAGTATTCTTAAGATGAGTTTTCCTTTTGTGGAGAAAGGTTCCAATAAAAACTGTTCACAGAAAAATGTTTCAAACCTGAGGAATAATTCTAAAACGATTTGCATTGATAGATAACACTTGTGCAATGGTTCCTAACCCTACTAAATAGGTCCACAAGTTAACGGATCACAAGATGATTAAGGAATGGTTAAGGTGGTAGCTATTCTGATAGATAGCCTACCCATTATTTTGTTAACGCCCATAACTTTAAAGCAGGATGATGTTGTCACGTTATCTGTTATGAGTTATAACTGCTGTCTGCATTGTCATTCCTGAACTTAATGTAGCATTTTCCAAAAATGTCTCCTAGAATGCCAGGTGAGCGGTTGGCAGTAAGAGGCACGTCAGAGGTGGGGCGTTTCCCTGGAGCAGCCCCACCAACCAGAGTGGAGCTGACCATTCATAAAGATGGGGAGAAGAAACTGGAAGAGGGAGGCTGTCGCCGCTGGTTCAAGAAGATGTGTCCATGCTGCTGTAAGCGCCAGAGCAACACCCATGATGTTACAGATAAGGTGGAATTTGTCAAACCCCCGGCCCCGACCCCGACCCCTACCCCTGAGCCTGCAAAGCTGACGGTTGAGAATGGAGAGGCTAAGGAAATGGAAGGTAATAATGTCACTAATATCACCCCTACAAGTCAATACTCATGCAGACACATACTTACATTTTGACCCTCCTCTCTCAGAAATGAAGTTGTCAGTGTGTTCTGTGGACCTGCTGAGCTCCAAGACGGATCAGAACAGAAAGGAGCATCACACTGAGCTGTTTCAGGGGGACGATATGATCATCCGCAGAGGACAGACCTTCCAGATAGAGATGGACCTCAACAGGCCCTTCAGTGCTGACAATGACAAGCTGTACCTGGACCTGAAAACAGGTATGGAACAGATTGACAGTATCTGTACGCATGTCCGTATACCTTAAAATAATCTCAAATTGATATGGTAAAGAAAGGTCATCAATATGATCTTTAGGGTAGGGGGGTTTTCTACTGAAAAAGAAAAGATCGATCCTACATACACACTCTGGTAGTGAAACAAAAAGGAAAAGCAAAGCATTAGACCATAACTCGGACAATATATTCTAAAAACCTCAAGGGCCACTTTTATTTCTTTGGGGGATTCACAAGGGAGTTTCTTTTGTTTTAAAAGAGAGAGAAAAAGGTAGCAAATGCAAATATACCCATACTTTAATTCACATGGTTTTGTTAGACCCACCCAGTCTAGTAAATACCTACTTTTTCACATTCAAACCCCAAGTGTGTTATTCATCTACAGTAATTTCCAACCACAGGGTTTCTCTCAGCAGAATTCAGGGGTCATGTAGATAGTAGAGTACATACATTAACTTGAAAAGCCAGAAATTATATTTTTTATGAGAATAATGTTCTTATATTTAGTGAGTTTTATTAAATTAATAAATGTTCATAATAATTTTTTTATATTCTGAGATTATAGTCAACACTCTGAGTTTGAAGTCCACTGAATAATTCCAATTCAGAAATATATTTATTATAAATAAATTCTGACGACAAAACTCAGAAAATCAATCAAATTACAACGTTAACCAAACTCAAACAAATATTTCACATGTGTCTTTAATCCACTTCCTTATATTGCTACTTTCCATAATATAAATGTGGGACTCTCCATTAACTAGTTGTTGCTGTAAGCCGTGTGAAACCCAGAAGCTGACTCAAAACAAAGCATGGGAACTGTTCAAAATTCCAAGCATATATCACATTTAAATCGAGCAGCAGTTCAAACATAGCTGCACCACAAGTTTTGGATTCCACCCACCATCCCACAGTGCAGCTTCAAGTCTGCTGGACACCGGACACCTCGCTCTGATATTTAGCAGGCCTCATACAACAACCATCCACTGCACACATGGGAATAAATGGCCCTTACATCACCACAGAGAGACGATTTGCCGTCACTGCTGCTTAGATAATCACATAGCAGTGTTGGCGCACATAGCTATTCGACAGGCTACGATTACCTTTGCTTTCACAGTGCCATTCGTCGCAAAAAGGTTTAAAGTGCAGCACTAAAAGCTGGGCTTTGTATTGTAGTTTCACCCTAAGCTGTTATTTTGTTCAACTTGGATGGTCCATAATGATATAGAGTCAATTTTCCACAAAGGTGAGGTCAATCTGGTCGAAATCAGAGTGTTTTTCATTGATTTCCTTTTGTACAAGTCCCCAGGAAGCCCAGGCTGAAGTGGGCGAGAGAACAATGGTTTCTTGATAAACTATACTCGCTTGGGCAAATGGCAACTAAAGCCCAGCAGGGTGACACGAAGCAAATAGCGCACAGGAAAGCAACCAAGAAGTCTTAATACTGCTCATGGGTTAGAATTGACTTTAGATAAACATTGTGTTCATGAGAAAGTTTGCACAAAGTTGTTTTAGCAGTTTGTTAGCCAAGCAACAAACCATGTAAAAAGGAAAATCCAAGCTAATAAAACACTCACAGATGTTCTTGGCTTTGTGCAGAGATGTGTGTGTATGTGCAGTGTCAGAAATGTTATTTACTCAGAGAAACCACCAGTCATCCACTGTGGCAACAGACTAACAACTAACAGACTAACTCACTGTGACGTGAATAATCAAGTTTACTACTTTCCCAGCTATATGTGGCAATGAAAGCCTTCCAAGGCCACTTCTGCTCTATAACCTTATTTACATAAAACATTTCAAGGATAACTGAACATTGGAAGCATTGAAAAGCACATAGTCTAGCTGCACAAAAAACAACAACTGAACAATTGACCAGAAGCTGTGTTCTTCTGCCCTGCAAGTCCTTTCATTTACATGCATTTACAATAACATAATAACATTTACAATACAGGAATGGGTTTCTAAAATGCCTTTTTTATTTCCCTTATTAACAAATAAATATGTTTTGCTTGGTATTTTCTTCTAGATTTTTCTGGTAGCTCTAGTGCAGGGGTGTCAAACTAAATGTCCTTGTGGGCCACATCAGCATTATGGTTGCACTCAAAAGGGCCGGTTGTAACTTTAAGACTTTATAAATATACATATATAAATATAGTTCTGGATTGTGGGAAACGGTATTTCGATCTCCCTGTCTGTACACACAAACTGAAAGATTGACAATAAATATGACTTTGACTTTTGACTTTGATATACATATATACAAATATATATAAAGTAATGTATTATATTACATTGTTGCCTCTGCATTGGATTATTATCGGATAGGGGGATAACTTCATAATTAACTATGTCTGAAAGCAGAAGTCTGGGGCAAATAATTGCAAGTATTTTCACTGCACATGTCACAAAATGAGATGGATTGGGACATGTAGTTTATGAGCAACGTGCTTCTGTAAGGCGACATGTAACCAATAATAAACTTATTATATTCTTTCCAAGCTCTTGCGGGCCACATAAAATGAAATTGCGGGCCGGATTTGGCCCACGGGCCTTGAGTTTGACACCATAGCAAATAGTTCATAGTTCATAGCAAATCAGTTGCTTGTAGTTAACTTTAATCTCCTAATTTTTGGGTTTATATTCATACTGGTTTCTAGCCAAGAGTTAGATGTGAAGATTGATGCTGCATTTATCTTTTACATCTGAACTAATGTTAAAACCGTTAGATTAGTTTAGCCTAGCATAAGACTACGAGGAAACAGCTAGCCTGGCTCTACAGTAAAGTCAATCTAACAATTACATTTGTATTTCCCCAAAATGTTTCCAATTTACATTGGGTAGACTATTGTATATGGTACATAACTTTATCAAATAGTAGCACAAAAGTATTGTAACACATTGGCCTTTTGTTCATGAAAAAGTTTTCCTTTTATTTCTTACTCTTTGGAATGCTGGTACAACATGACTCAAATAATACCTGTGTGCTTTAGGTCCCCTGCCCCTGGTGTCCAAAGGCACCCATGTCATCATCCCACTGGTGGATCACCTGGAGGATGAACGCTGGGAGGCCAAGATTGTAGAGCAGAACGGCAACAAGATCAAGCTGTCCGTCAACTCTCCAGCCAGCGCTGTGATTGGCCTGTATGGGCTCACGGTGACAACCAGCACTTCGAAATGCGTGGCGGCAAATACTCACAACTCCGACAAGAACATCGTCATGCTCTTCAACCCTTGGTGTGAAGGTAAGATTGGCAGTGGTGGGTGCACACATGGCCGAGGGTGAAACACAAATTCAGGGCAGCAAGGAAGGAAAGACAGACAGAATTACATAAAAAGTCTTGTATCAATTTATATCTGGCTTGACTGTTATATTAAAAAAGTCAATATTTTACTTGCAGGCGAACTGTCTAATACAGCCCTACTACCAGTTCTCCCAGAATATAGCTGATGCATTATGAATAGCCTTAACATTCTGATAGCAGGTGCTGGCACAGTTTTAAGCTTTGAGGGGAGACCTGATATAATTTAACACATGGGCGAGGAAGGCTAACTCAACCCATGAGTGTGTTGCTGTCCATCAAAAAGCTACAGCTGTGTAACTATGAGAGTTATATAAGGTCACTGGCTTTGATTCAAAAATGCTAGCACTTGAATCACAAGCACTCTTAAGTATGGGACCCAAGCAGATTTTGTGTAGGAAGAAAACAGACCATCTTATGAAATGTTTATACATAAAGACATGATATTTAACCTTTGTTTATGCATAAATCAAACACTTTTAAACACTTTAATATCATGAATATTGTTTTTTTTAAATAGATAAAAGCAAAAACAAACTGTAATAAGAAACTGATGAGAAAGCAGAAGTGACACGAGTGGAGGAATGCTGAAGACTGTGAAAGTGTAAGTAAGATTTAGGAAGGAAACACTCAAACAGGACTACGCCCTTGTAGTGAAGCCTTATCACAAAGTAACCAATCACAAAAGAAAACTGTTCTTTATCATCTGTTTTACTCCAAATGAGACCACAATTTAAAAAAATGATCACCATGCTGTATTACAGAAGACTTAAACTAATGATTGAGAGGACAAACTCATTAAGGAAATGCTAACTGAGTTGATAAATCAAGTGATAACTATTGTCATTTTCTCATAGACTTCTATACAATCTGACTTCTTTGTGTAACAAGTGGAGTCCCCCCTGCTAGCTGATAGAGAGGAAGCATATTTAAGGCACTTAAGCATTGACCAACTTTTAAGGACCCTTGGGTTGCTGACTGGTTTTTCTGTTTGTATTTAAAACAAAAAAGGTCTTATTTTAAAATATAAGCATACTTATTATTCTCTTATTCAGTTAATAAAGGCTTAGGAAATAAGTTCCATTGTTTATCTGGCTGAGTTCAGTTTGCTGAGCATTGCAAACTATCCGCACAGGATATTTGACCAAAATAAATATATTTGCAACACAGAAAAATAAAAAGAGTTTGAACTGGATTTGATAAAAAAATATATATATACGGTCTGTCTTTCATTACACTGTTGCTGCTTTTGGCCCGAAAGCCCAATCTCTTCTTCCCTCTTTCAATCTCTTCTTCGCGAGACCAATCACTTCCTCACGCTCATAAAATTCAAAATCGCCATGGGGCAAGCTCACAGTAATCCTGCAGCTGGTGACAACCTGTCCTCACCCTCGCTTTTACTGCCTCCTTGTGCACTTCCTGGCTTTAAATGCCTTTCCCACCCAGACCCAGTCCTGCTCTCTGCTTGCTATCTGTTGACCTGATCCTCACTGCACTGCTCTGTTTTCTGTTTTCTGTCCTCCTCCTCCTCCTCCTCCTCCTCCTCCTCCTCCTCTTCCTCCTCCTCCTCCTCCATATCCTCCCGTTTGTGAGTCTGTTTCTCCCTACATTGCACTCCCAAAATTCAGGAGGAAGTGAAAAACACAATCATCACTGCTGCCAGATGCTGTCAGCCTCAGCCTCTACTTTCTCCTGTAAAATCTCAAGAGACTCTGTTACGCTTCACGCCCCACTCACGCCCCCTCCCCCCTTTCACTCCCAAGAACAACTTCCCCTCTTTCTCTTATTCGTCCCTCATGACTTTGTTAAACCTCTTCCTTCCACTTGATTTTTTCTCATGTCCATCTTCAACAGTGTTTTTCCTTTCTTTCCTTACATCAAATTCCTCTAACCCACTCACGGTTCCAACATTAAATGCCAGAGTCTGTAGGGCTGATGTCACTCAAAACAGGCCGCTTCCCATAGATGAACATGGGCCCCACTGCAAGGTCCATTGAGTCATTGTGTTTCCTCATCATTTCCTGGTGTTGGGGAACCTTTCACACAGTTTGTGAAAATGAATCACATTCCTGAGTGGTTTAGTCACTGAAGAGGTGATTAAAACATGGATAGTGGCTCCTTTTCACAGACAGAGGATGGCAAACATATTAACATTGAGTCTAATCATTAAATATAATTATAGTTTAACATTAAAGTGCCTCTTATTTCCTGTTGAAGCTGGTTTAATAGGATCAACTTTAGTTTTCAAACTTAACCGTTTAAAGCTTGGGATACTGGATTCAATTATATATTCTCAGTATTATTACACTGGATTACTATAATCTAATGTCATCATGTCTTTCCAGAGGACGCAGTGTTCCTGGATGATGAGGAGGAGAGAAAGGAGTATGTTCTGAATGACATCGGGAGGATTTATTATGGCACAGAGAAACAGATCGGGGCCCGCACATGGAACTTTGGGCAGGTACGGACTATCAAGACAAGATGGGACTGGAAATGACTAAATGTTTGGAAATGATATCATTGTCTAGGGCCGATCCTAATGGAAATATACATCTTTAAAACATGGTCAAAATATATACTGTAGTTTTATTCTTTAAAAATACTAACCATTTTTGTTTATTTAAAATGTAATACAAGATATAAACAGGGTTATCTTGGGACTATTTTTATGTGTGGATTATTACACATATACACTAGTGAGTATATCCAGCAGCACATTGTTTTGGCTTTATTTATTATCAGTTGCACATGCTTTAAGTTTCTTCTACCACAAATTCTTCTCCTATCTGTGTTTTATTTCTCAGTTGGTGTAGTTATTGCTATCAATGTTTTAAAGGACACGTCTTCAATTTGTTCCCCAATAATATAATTGAATACCCATTCGAGTGACCTGCTGTCTGTTGCTCAGGATCTGTGTTTTTGTTTGTTTTGGCTGTAGTTTCATGAGGGAGTTCTGGAAGCATGTATGTTTATCCTGGAGAAGAGTGACATGCCTCCATCTGGTCGAGGGGATGCTGTCAATGTGGTTAGAGTCCTATCTGCCATGGTGAGTTTTGATTTATCAACATTCCACTATCTCAGGATATTAGAAATATGGGGCTCATGAGTCCAAGTCCTTGAATATATTTAGTTAACTTTTAAATGTATCTCTGTGAATGTTGCCGTTTCAAAGCCGGGAATACAATTGTGGTGGGACAATACTAAATGCTTTATTTTTGGCCTAAAAGTAGTCGAATTTCCATATGTTCATTAAAACAGTTTGCCATGTGTTTCCAATCATACATTGTAGCCAACATAAAGATTATTAAAAAAAACATTCAGGAAACGATGAAGAGGACATGACCCCAAATGTTCTCATAGCTAGCAACGGTTGTGTTCTGCTTGGATAATTAGCATTTTAATGTAAACATGAGAGGATTCATTTGTAATTCACAGTGTCCCTATTTTTGTTTTTAGATAAATGCTCAGGATGACTTTGGGGTCCTGGTGGGGAACTGGTCTGGGGATTACTCTGATGGAGTCTCTCCTTCTGCATGGAGCAGCAGCGTGGAGATTCTGAGAAAGTACCACTCCTCCAACGGAACGCCCGTGTCTTACGGACAGTGTTGGGTCTTCTCTGGGATCACTACAACGGGTTGGTATATCAAGAATTACAGAGCATGTGATGCAGTGTGAAGAAACATTGTGTGTTTATGGAGACAGGTTGAGCTCGTCAAGAGAAAAGCTATACTTTCTGACACAGAGGTGTGACAAGAGACTCCTCTATGTGTTGTTTGTGTGCAGGCCATAAAGTTCCCAGTGTTCACGTAAATTTGATAAACAGTCATGATGAGGGGCTCCCTGTCTATCAGTCCCTTTTCATTAGCTCTCACTGCTCTGTAACAGAACACTTCATTCATTGTACATGCATGCAGGAGCCCTCACATGGTAGCTAGCTGACCTTAGCACCTGATAGCAAGCCATAGCTCATGTACACACACTCATATAAATACTTTTAGGCATTCCTATCATACGTACCACTTTTGTCCCCAATAGACCCACATGTGTTGCTTTCAGTCAGCCATCATTAAACAAGTTCCATGCCCCCATGCATGCAAGGGTCATCATGGTAGAAAAGTCATTATGCTCAAGTTTTAGCATCTGCCAACAAACAACAACATACAATTATTAACAAACTTCTGAATTGAGTTCTAACAAATCTTTCTCTGTCTGTCTTTGTTGCCAGTTCTTCGGTGTCTTGGCATACCCGCCCGCAGCGTGACCAACTTCCAGTCTGCTCATGACACTGATGTATCCCTCACCACAGATGTGTATTTAGATGAGGATATGGAGCCAATCGACTACCTCAATAGTGACTCTGTGTGGTAAGATATGTAACTTTACCAGGACAGGGCACCCTGCTGCTAAATCCAAACCTTAGGAATGCGCCTTATATTTAGATGTCCTTCAAAAGCAGTCCATTATAATTTGAAACCTCAGAGACGTAAAGCTTGTTCAATTATTTACAACTCGGATGCTAATCTGGTATCTATCTGCTATGTGGTAGTACTGTTTTTAAAAATAACTCTAGAAATATTTGTGCCATCTGTTGTTTCACCATAGAGTGGCGAAGTCCCTCCCCTTTCGGGGGAGCTCCATGGGACCTTATTTTGGAAAAATTATGTATTGAAGTCAATGGAGAGAGAAAGATTATCTTTTCGATCCCGTTTCAATTGTGCCACGAATTACACATATGATGTTTGTCAATTTAAAAGATAATTTTGCATGTCAAAAAAATTAAAATGTTTTTTTTTCGTGTCACACAGAACGATTTTAAAAGCATTGTAAATAATAACAAATTAGAAGGAAAAACAGATACAAAAAAATAGAGATTTGAGTATTCTGACAGAATGATTTTAGAAGCAATGTATTTCTATTGGTAGTATGTTTCGTGTCTGCACCAAATAATAACAAATTAGAAGGAAAACAAGAAATACAGATTTCAGTATTCTGAAGCTCTGAGCCCCATTTATTTTCCTCGCGGACGGCGAAAAAACTCCGACATCATACAATTTAAAATAAAAGGGATAGGGTTAGGCTTAGGGTAAGATATTGAGTAAGAAAAGGTTTTTATGAACCTCACAGCTTCCGGTCTTCCAAGNGGTGCAGGCACGAAACATACTACCAATAGAAATACATTGCTTTTAAAATCGTTCTGTGTGACACGAAAAAAATGCGAAAATCGTGTTGGTGAACACGAATCAAGAGATTAAATTAATTTCGTGACTATAACATGAAATGCTGTGGGACTGGGTTGATTGGGCAGAGGAGTCCGAGAAAGTTGCTCCCCTATGTGACGTAATATGACGCGTTTGACGTTGTTTNCCGTCAAAATGACGGACTGCTTTCAGATTTTTCCGTCTATTGTTAAAAAATATCCGTCATAGCGGAAAATATTCAGTTAACGCGACCTCTGCTCGGAAGACATGTGCTACCAAGCAAGTGTCCTCGATATCGAGAAACACCCAAGGAGTCCGAGAAAGTTGCTCCCCCATGTGACGTAATATAGTATGACGTAAAAAAAATGGCTCCTTTACCCTCTGAATTCCTGCCCTTATTGTCTCGTAAAACATATGAAATCCTGCATTAACTTTTTTAATTCTAATTTTCAGGCAAGGTTAAGCATAAATGTAGTAAAAATAAAACCCTGCAAGTTGCTCTTTAAGATGCCTCGTTTTCTTATTGAGAATTAGACACAAAGATTGATACCGCTTTTCACTTTGTTTGTTAAAAATTAGGCTAAGCTAGGCGACAGTTAGCTAGCTAGTTAAGCTAGCCTGGTTTTTATCCAAGAATAACTTAATAAACATACTTTTTTAACCATCTAGGAACTTTCATGTATGGAATGACTGCTGGATGGCGAGACAAGACCTGCCCCCCGGTCATGGAGGCTGGCAGGCTATTGACTCGACCCCCCAGGAGACGAGCCAGGGCACCTTCCGCTGCGGGCCTGCCTCCCATAACGCCATCCGATCTGGCCAGGTCTACCTCAAACATGACACGCCATTTGTCTTCGCTGAGGTGAGTGCTAGAAATTGGCAAGTGCCCAAAGTTGATTCTAGATTCATGTTGATGCAATACCTTGGTTGAACTCCATCTTCAGTATTAATGTCTCATGTACTTGTCTATCAGGTCAACAGTGATAAGATCTTCTGGCAAAGAAACCCGGACGCCGGTTTCACGCAGATCCACTGCGAGAAGAAAGCTGTTGGCCACCACATCAGTACTAAAGCAGTTGGCTCTGATGAGCGGGCAGACATCACACACCTGTATAAATATCAAGAAGGTACTCGAGATAATTTCCTTGAACTATCCTAATATGTAAGGATTTAATACTATCTCTGCTGCATAGATCACATTTGTCTTATCTCTTTACCTGCTCATATTATTAAAATGTGTATGTATCTGTTTGCTCAACTGTAAGCGTTATGTTTGTAATAACTGCAAATAAATCCTAAAACATCAGACAAAATCACGTGCACTCACATTCTCCTCCCTCTGTACCAGGTTCGGAAGAGGAACGGATTGCTGTGGAGACTGCCAGTCGTTTTGGCAGCAAGCCAGATACTTACTCCACGGCCCTTGCACAGGATGTGTTCGTGGAGGTGAAGATGGAGGGTGAAGGGCCCAGGATGGGTGCTGACGCCAAGCTGAGCATCGTGGTGAAGAACCTGAGCTCGCAATCTCGCCGCACCACTCTGCATAGCCAGGTGGCCGTCATGTACTACACCGGTGTGCTGAAGGGCACCATTAGGAAGGAGCAGATACCTGTGGAGCTCCTTCCCAATGAAGGTATGGCCCTCCCACAAAGCTGCTGTAGTCAACATTCTTATACTAACAATGGCTACATGTATGAAAGAGGTCGCTCAGTCACAATCTTATAATTTAACTATGCAGATCTACTCATCTCTTCAGTGTTTAGAGTCATTGTTTTGGTTAGTAGGCACACTTCTTAACTGTTTTGATTTAGTGTTACTGCTCTCATCAGCAGCGGGCAGCTATTTTCAGCAAAACAACACTCTAAAAAACGACTGTACACAGTACCTTTTGACAGCCAGAAGGCAGACAAAGCAGTTGATTATTCTCTCAGGAGTGGGTGGAGACAAAGACACAGCCAAAAGGAGAGTGGTTGATGCTGTTTTACGTGTGCTACCTTTGCAATATCAACTTAAAAAGTCAGCTCAGTGTGTGTTAAAGCATTATATACACTGAGAAAAAACGCTTAGAATATTGAATTGAGCTAAGGGATTTTGTATTGCTCATGACTTTTCATTTGTATATGTAGAAAGTGTGAATACAGTGGTCTCGCTTTAATGCAGTTGAAAGCACAGGAACGGCCAGGGGAGCTATAATAATAAGCGACTGTGGATTTAACAAAGGAACAAGTTCATCAGTGAGCTTTGAAGGTGTCAGGAGAGGAACTTTTTCTTAACCTTTGGCCAGAGGCAGGCTTGCTATTTCCCCTGTTTCCATTCTTTGTGCAAAGCCAATCAGCTTAAAATGAAAGAGAAAGTATAACTTGCATTGTGAAAATGTAAAATACTGAAGCATAGCTCTTTTCCTTACCTTTCCACACAGAAAAGACCTTTGACTGGGTGCTGCCCTACCAACAGTACCAGAACCAGCTGGTGGATCAGGCCGCTCTGATGCTGACCCTGTCTGGAAGAGTCAGTGAGACCCAGCAGGTGGTAGCCAACCAGACCACCTTTAGGCTCCGTACACCTGACCTCAACATCACGGTACGTTTTAGACTTACTGTACATTTTTTGAATTAAATGTCACCTATTATGCACAATCCACTTTTTCATGTCATGTATACATCAACATGTGTCCCCTCTGTGTAAAGAGATTCTGAAAGTTTCAGGAACAAAGATTCTCTCTCTTTTTGTCTTGATCCATTTATATAAAAACCTGTCTGAAAATGAACTGATCAGATTTTGGCCACTTTAGGATGTCATTATGTTTTTTTTGGCCCCCACCCACCTTATCACCTGAATCTCCTCCTAGAGCACCATTGTGTTCTTTTTAACCAAATCTCTCTCAGAGTGGCGTGGGGAGGGGCTCCTTGTTTTCATCTAAAGTAACAGACAGA
>NW_011352059.1:0-1865 GCF_000735185.1 Notothenia coriiceps | reverse complement strand
CCCCTCCCTCTCAGTGATGTAGGCGGCCACTCCACAGTGACACTGACCGAGCACTTCGTCCCAACCCAGCCCGGACCCAGGAAGCTGGTGGCATGTCTCGACTGTAAACAGCTCACACAAGTGCATGGAGTGGCTGATATTGTCGTTCTCGAGAATTGAGAGGCTTAATATCTTCCTCTACTATCACTATTTCCTTATAAAATATGAACTAAGAGCCTCTAGTTATATGAAAAGTGTGCCAAGTTCCTGTATCTTAAACAATTTTATACTACGGAAGCATTTTTTGATATGAAACTACGAATAGGCGATAAGAAAATGTAGCATTATTATCAGTATTATTGTTTTTGTAACTTATAATATTCTTATTCTGCCTATGATCTGAAGTGTCTCAACTGTGGTGATGTATGCAGCAGTTTTTAAATGCATGCACAGAAAATGAAGGGCTTTAACTAACATGTGTTTGTATACTAAAGTTTTAAAACTGTCACATTTAAGACTGTCCCAACACTAGTGCATTTAAAGACCATGACCAAAACATGTGAAGGTTCAGAAAGTCATGATCATTTTGTCATAATGTAAATATTGTGTGTGTTTTGTTTCCTGTAGCTCCTATGAGATTAAAAGTATGTGAAACATTTTTTTCAGACAAAATTAAGTTTTTCTGTCACATCTGACAGAAAAAATTTGTGAGGTGAAATAAAAATTCATTTCTATGTACCAATTAAGGAACTGGATTTCCAAAAATATAAAGCCACAACAACTTAGCTACAGTAAAAGGTTGTTTTAATCACCAGATGCGGATTCACGACGTTGAAAAACCAACACATTTCCACCTTTAAAACTCTCTATTTGAAGAACTTTAACCCTTAAACTAGGAATTAGATTGCACCATATCTAACCACAGTGGCCTTAATTCACCTTAGCTTTACCTGCTTCAAGTGTTTAACTTGAGCACTCAAAATAAAATGTGAATGCAAGTATTTTAATACCTTTACAGTATTTATCTGCCATATCTACCTGGAATGTTCTTTTCTGTATTGTACTTGTTGTGATAGTAATAAACCTTGAGGGAGAAAACCTGAAATCATGACGTGACTTTTCCTTCTTCCATGCAACATTAGACAAGTCTTCACTGGATAGAGGGGAATACATGTACAGTTATAATGTCATCCTGAAATCAAATTGGAAGCAAGTGGCTACCTGTACTTCTCTACAGTCAACCATTATTTTAATCCGGAAAATAGGTGTGTTGCATGAGGCGGATAACGCAGCTTTCCTGCTTTATAAAATTCTAAACAATGACGACTGATACTAGTTTATGCATTAAAATAATGTTTATTATTGGACTGTATTTGTTGGCCTTTCTAGGATTATAAAAGTCTCACAATAGGGATAATTTTAAAAAAACTATAAACTCTGCAGCCAATCAATTAATTCTCTGTATTGGAACTATGTTAAATTGGATCTTCCTTATCAAATTAAATACATTCCGACCCATGTTTGGTGTTATTTGGATAATTTCGTTTTTTACTTTGGTCATTTTCAGTGTGGATATTTTTATTACATTTTGTTTTATATATGTTTTCAATGCATAACATCTAATACATATGCTAACCCCATGTAAAGCAAGCAGTCAACAGATATTGACAAATATATTTTCAATGTAAAAGTGGGTATGAGAAAATACCAAATAAAGAAGACTAAAGAAAAACTTGTTTAAAACATTACTATAAATAAGAATAATGAAATGTTATCAGATGTATAACATTAATTTGGGTAATTCTGCATTAATATATATGGATATATCCAGTCTCTAATAGTGTTACGTTATTATGCTGTGAGTGCTCTCATACTTGTTTGATTCT
>NW_011352058.1:0-558 GCF_000735185.1 Notothenia coriiceps | reverse complement strand
GAGACACTTCACCCCAAATTGCTCCTGTGGGGATTGCCCACAGTATTAAGTATGTAAGTCGCTTTGGATAAAAGCGTCTAACAAGTGAAATCTAATGTAATGTAACGCATGTTGAGTATTATAGTCACTGTTTAATGTACTGGATTCAGAAAGATTGGAGGGAATTTGACCCTGAAACATCAGTACTTACTATATATCAATATTTACCAGAAAAAGCATTACGTTTCTGCATAATAGTACACACAATATTTATTTTTGGATCCTAACAGCTGCCATGGCCTTATACATATTGAATCATGCTATGTTTAGTTAGTTGGACATAGATTTATTTGTTTAATAATCAGAAATGGGCCTTCAGTAAAAACAAAGATTAAGAACTTTACATACTGATATTTACACTTTATTTTTCAGGGTTCATACCCTTTTTCACCAATGATTTTCAATGACCGTTACCTAATTTTCCATGACCAAAACAAATTACTCTTTCTCAGCATACCACTGAAAATGGTTTATTTTTAACATGGAACAGGAAAATAAGGTCTGCATATGAAACATGTT
>NW_011352057.1:0-1544 GCF_000735185.1 Notothenia coriiceps | reverse complement strand
TGTTGTGCCTATCTAAAACAAATCAAATAGGCTTACTAGCTTCTACAGGCTAAAGCAACTAAAATCTCTCACCAGCAAAATACCTCGTCGGTTAAATGCCATTTTAGGTTTCATTACTATACGATACAGTATGTATTATCATTATAGTATTACTATTTTGGCGATTAGCTAAAATATAAATTATATTTGATGCAACTTTAGTTATATTTCCACGACTTTTCCAAAACTTTGGGGAAAATATTGTTTTCCATAACTTTTCCAGGGCATGGAATTTGCATTTTGAATTTCCATGACTTTTCCAGGTTTTTAATGACCGTAAGAACCCTGACTTTTACATTTTAAATTAGCTGTAATTTGTCCCTTCATGGGGTTTATTTGTCAGATGACATTAGGCTGATAGATTTTAAGTGTGTGGATTATTTGTCACTATATCCTCTATGAACATGTAGCTCTGAAAACAAGTAATGTAAACAGTAAAAAAAGTAAAAACTTAGCTATCTTAGCTAACCGGTGCTAACGTTGGGAGTTTATTAACAAATAAAAGCTTTAACTTACATCCAACATCGCTCTTGTTCTGTGGTCCGAGTTAATCTGTTCCCGCAGCTGTTAGAAAAATAAACACAATGTGAAAACACAAGTTAATGTACACAGGTTTCCTATCCTAACATATTAAGCTAATGCTAACAGAAGAGCTAGTTTACCGTTGATTTCTTGTGTAACATTTCTTTAGTTTTAGTATCCATTAGCCTCTCCTTCTCTTCGTGGTAGCGACGCTGTTGCTCTAAAATAGTCTCCATGGTTTATTAATGTGTTTTGCGTTTATAAAAAGAAGAGATAATGCTACTAACTAGTTAGCATTAAAATGAACCAACAGCCGTTTAAGAGACGTTTGTTTTCAATGGCGCATGTTGAGGAGGGAAGGTCGGTCGCTGAACTCGGTAGAGTGAAACATGGACCGAAATAAAAGGTTCCGGGTGACAGAAAACCATGGACAATAGTGTTTATACGTTTCTAAGTCATTAGTTTAAAAGATAAATGTTATAAAGATATTCTAATAATACCACACTGGAACAAATAGTGCTACTTAAGTAAAAAAATATATAGTAAATTACAGTGGCGAGCCGTGACTTTTATACCTAGGCCCTCCCTTCCCACGAAAAAAAAAAAGAAGAGTTATTACGTCACTTCGTATACTTCCGCGGAATATCAAAACAACTGCCCGGGGTGCAAAACACATAAATGACAGCGACCCTCTACCACACAAAGCAACACCATTTATATAAACACCTATCATGACAGGGCACCCACAGCCAAGTAACAATTAAAATGAATTAAGTCAGCACGGCGGCCCACATTGAAAATGACTCAGGCCTACCTTTGATGATCAAATAACTTAACCCTCCGGTATCATTCGATTCAACTCTGTCTCCTAAAAATTACGTTCCCAAAGAACTAAACTGCATTTTCAATTACGTTTAGCTAGAAACGTATTTTCTCCCACGTTACGTTTCTTATGAACGTATCTCAAATACGTTTATTTCTAC
>NW_011352056.1:0-1744 GCF_000735185.1 Notothenia coriiceps | reverse complement strand
CCTGACCCCCCAATACACATACACCTGACCCCCACACACACACCTGACCCCCACACACACCTGACACAGAAACCTTGTAATATAAAAAGTTCTTAATGTAAGAACTCCACTGGTTTCATTGTGATATCTGTTTTGGTCGTCACCATCTTGGTTTTTGGTCGTCTCCATCTTGATTTTTGGTAGTTTACATCCTGGTTTTTGTCACAATCTAGAAATATTTTGGTCACCAACATCTTGGTTTTCAGACCAAGAAGTGAAGGTTAGGGTTGTAAGAGGAGAACATTGACCCAAGTTGGGTTTCAGATCAATCGATTGCTGGTTTTATGATTTCAGATGAATATGTCTTTTTTTTCATCATAATAAAGATTCATGGACTCAGTGAGCGGTGACAAGGTTTGTCAGTTCAACATTTATTAGCAGTATGTACACATTACAGTGTGAATACAGATCTCAGATCAGCAGCTGGTTTAATGTTTCTGCAGGCAGACAGACAGACATTCAGACAGACAGACGAACAGGTTAGAGCAACGTTTTTATTCAACCAAATGGAGCCAACCAATCAGGAATGAGCGGAGAATAATACACAAACAGGAAGCAGAAGGTAGAAGTTCAGCTTGTTGTCGTCATGGCAAATGTATTGTACACTGTAGGCATGGCTCTGATTGAGAGAAAACACAAAATCCCCAGCAAGTTTATTTCACTAACTTTGTTCATGCAGATTCTCCTGTTAGCATTACAAAATGCCTCATCTAGAACTTCCATGATAAAAAGCTCATTGTCTTAATGAAGTGGGTTTCATGGTGATGTCTGTTGGGTGAGTCAATATCACTATAAAGTAACGTTGGTGTCCCCATCAGAACCACTCAGTCATCACGAACATGAGCAGAATAATGAAACTCTGAGGTCTTATTATAAATGGCCAAACATTTACACACATATCAGTCCAATGATAAGTCTCTTGAAATGTGTTTCCTTCATTTTATACCCTATTTCCTCATTGGATGCACGTGATGTTGGCATGTCCCACACACTGCTCTGCTAACTACAGTGTGTGTAATAAGTGATTAAATTATGCTACATTTTAAAAATAGTTGTATGATTGTATTGTCCACAACGAGTTATTTGATAAAATGAGTCATTTTGATCATATTCTATTTTCATAATGATATTGAACATGTTGAATCTGTCCCCGACATTGCTGTCCACCCTGTCATTGAGGGGTAACTGCCCCATAAAAAAACATCTGATGTTTTCAGTGACATCACTACCGCCATTTTGTTTTTCCTCAATGGAGGCTGAGACAGTGCCTAGTTGCAGAGTAAGTATTTAAACTTATATTTGGTCATTTTAATCATATTATGTGTGCAGTTGGATTTTGTCAAGTTTAACATGTCCACTCTGTCATAGTGAAATGTATATAAAAACCTTTCAGAAATGTGGAATATATTTGTTAAACAGTACACAGTCACCTTGCTAACTGAATCATGTTGCTAACTGAAGGTCCACCATGTGCTCATGACATGCTAATAGTAGCCACAAATGTCCACCCTGCCCTTGTCCACCCTGTCCTTGTCCACCCTGCCATTGTCCACCCTGCCATTGTCCACCCTGCCATTGTCCACCCTGTCCTTGTCTACTTTGTCATTGTCCAGCCTGTCAGCAAGCCTTCCTGACAGGGTGGACATGGTACAAATAGTTTGCCATCATTTCAATATTATCCAAATACTTTTTCCATTAACTGAAA
>NW_011352055.1:0-246 GCF_000735185.1 Notothenia coriiceps | reverse complement strand
TCAAAAGTGGTCTTCAATGGCATTAAAACGATAAAAACGCTGCTGAAGTTAATCCATAGGTTAATCCAATGTGTCTGTGTCCCTTTTAAATTATTTCTGATAATCCATAAGCAATAAACCTGCTTTTCCGTTTCCAGATGTCAGAGCTAGAGATAGGTTCGCTCTGATGCAAAACTGCATGAGCGAAGCCCACACCTTTTTGTTTTACTGTGTGTGTGTGGGGAAATCCCCCTTTGATTCTATTGG
>NW_011352054.1:900922-903422 GCF_000735185.1 Notothenia coriiceps | reverse complement strand
CCACATCATCAACAATCTCAAGGCCTTCAAATACACTCCCCCCCCAGCCCTGCCTGCTCCTGTAGAAACACACCAACCCCCCAAGGTCCTGACGCCAGAGCAACTAAGCGATGAAGGTAATAAATGTGTGTGTGACTTTGTGTTGGTGTCCAATGTGCTGCTGTTATTGAAAGCTAAGAAGCTGAACAAGCATATTATATTGGTATGGTCAACAACAACTTCTACATTTGTCTCTCTTGTTTTTGTTGATGCCATCTTACGTTGTGGTTTGACGGTGGAGAAAAAGCTATTGTTGCTTTGAAAATCTTTGCAATCATAAAACCAATTGTAAAAGTTTTTTTTCATATTTTATGTTAAAAAAATATTTTTTTAAACCTTAAAATCTCCTCTTTACACAAATGCTCTGGGTTTATGAACAATTTGCCTTGTGAGCTTAAAAATTCATTATTGAACTTGAAAAATACTGAAAATGTGTAAACACACTCGCTGGAAATGTTCAGGCACATCTCATGTTGTTCCTCTAACAAACATTTTGCTTGATTGATCCTCCAGTCCAGTCGGCTAAGTAGATCTTTTCCCATTGGAAGATGTATTTGTGTCTCTCTCCCAATAGGAATGTTTCAGTCTGCTGGAGAGACCAGTTCATCCGCGGTACTAACAAGTGAAGATTTCCTGATCACTGTGGAGGAGGAAGCTCCACCTCCTCCTCCTCTTCCTCCGCCTCCAGCTCTACCCACCCCGGGAAAACAACCCAGGAAGAAAAGGGTGAGAGATACTGCATATATAAATAATTTAATAAATAATAATAATAATGTTGTTATTGATAACATATTATCATCATTTAAATAATGTTTTGCATGTTTTTTCTTTGTGTATTTTTAATCCAGGACAGCAAAATAGAGGGCACTCGTGGTCGCTCCACCAAGAGGAAGAAAAGGACCATAGCTGACGAATCAGCAGAGTGTGTCATCGACTGGTGGTCCAAATACTACGCATCTGTGGAGAAACAGGTAGCACTGATATCTGAGTTATGTTGCAAAAGAACCAAAACGTGTAAGTAAAATAATGAAACATGTGCCCTTCTGTTTTTGTTCCAGGCCAAACAGGACGGCTCTTTATTCCCCAAGGTCTTTGAAAAAGGTATGAACACCTCTGATGGGACATTAGGTTATCTTTGAACACTTGGTTGAAATTAAGTATTATTTTATTCTTTATCGGGTTTCTGACACCAGAAACATTACAGTTTTTAAATAACAATCACAACATTCTGACTAGCAGCTATATTGAAGGTAAAGGTAAACAATGGTAGAAAATAGGAATGATTTCCAAAAACATGAAGTTGTGTTGAATAAAAACCATAGTGCATTTTTATTTTTGCCGCATTATTGTGAATGGAGACCTTTGCAAAAGTCCACTTACTTTAATATTTTCACCACTGATACTATCAATTTAGATCTTATGTAATATATAAATATGCAAGTGGTTTCAGGATGGGTTACTCAATCATTTTCCCCCCGACCCACACACACATTGTTGTGATTTGCAGCTTTGCCGTTGGAGGGCTTGCTCAGCACTGGAATAAGCTCCTTAGGTAAGGACAAAGACATGCAGCTAAAATAGTTAAAGATTGTCATTAAAGGTATATAAGGTACAAATGTCAGCAGCATTTAAAGTTGGCCCCTTAGCAAGAGAGAGAGCAGCAACAGTCAAGCAAAAAATAATAATACAAATTTAATTTAATTTTAATTTAATTTTAAAAAAAGGGGACAATGCTATAACTGCACTTAAGCTTGCCTATGTTTCAGATGCTGATGGTCTCTGGACAAATCAGTATTTGGCAACCTTTGATTGAAAACATGCTGCATACCTTACAGTACTTATTGGATCATGGAACTAATTGGTACTTTTTAAACAACTCTTGTGTCACTTCTAGCCTTATGAATGACAATTGGGATCATGGTGTTTCTTAAGCTGTTAAAACGTGATGGATTTGTTATTTTTTTCTTGCAGTTAACTGCTTTGACATCACAATGCAAAAAAATGTTTTTGATTTCTCTTCACATCCATGCCACTTCGCTTTGTGTCTTGTTTGTTTCATCAGTCAGCTTCTCAGATGGAGACAAGAAGAAAAAACTGAAAGAGAAAGGAACCCTGGAGACAAACATTGTCCAGTCTACTAAATTAGCCACACTAAAGGTAATTAGTGCATAAACACTGCAAGCTCATCAAGGTCACAGCAGACACTGACTGATTTCCAACTAGATGACCAAATGAAAGACTGCTAAAAACAAATAGAGTAACGGACAACAGAAAACACAGGTTAGATTGTATATCGACTGTTTTGATTGACAGCTTCCTTGCTCTCCTATTAGTTGTGTTACACCTATCAGGATATACACTGAACAAAAATATAAATGCAACACTTTTGTTTTTGCTCCCATTTTTCAAGAGATGAACTCAAAGATCTAAAACATTTTCACAAAACACAAAAATAACCAAT
>NW_011352054.1:896670-900895 GCF_000735185.1 Notothenia coriiceps | reverse complement strand
AAACACAGGTTAGATTGTATATCGACTGTTTTGATTGACAGCTTCCTTGCTCTCCTATTAGTTGTGTTACACCTATCAGGATATACAATGTAAGTTATCATTGGTTTATAGAGTGGGTGCCTCAGATCAGTGTGCAAAAAGGATACACTGTAAAGTTGTTGGTTTTTTTACCAGAATTGTGTTGTTTGAATATGTTGTGCATTTGTTAAAGATATTATTTGACCTAAGGATGAATGTTGTTGTTGTAAAGCAAAGATCTGAGTGGAGTATAGGATTCTCCAGTCTGCATAAATAGTTAATTATATATTCTAAGAGATAAAAAACCTTATGAATATGTGTTGGTAAAACATTTGTATGTGCTGATAATGTCTCTACAGCTGTACAACAAGGAGCTGGAGGCAGAGTTTGGGCCTTTTGATGACTGGGTGAGCACATATGAGCTGTTCAGAGGGAAAGCCAATGAGGAAGAGGGGGCGAGTGATGAGAGATTTGTTGGCAAATTTAAGGTGAGACAATAATTTAATGTCCTCCCTGGAAACCAATGACATATCCTAACTATTGATCTAATACACTTTGTGTTAAATCTTCTCTGCAGGGGCGATTCTGCCTGTACAAGATGAGTGAGGACGAGGTGGAGGAGTGGGAAGATGCCGCTGACATGGGAGACATCAAAGTCAACAGAGGAGTCCCTGACAACGGGAAGGTCCAAGTCCTCATAAGGGTTTACATCGTCTCTGTACGTCCTCATTCCTACAGATCACTTTATCATTTACACTAAACTGCACAGCTGTTTAGAGCATCTCATCATACTGTAACTGTCCAAAGACCTGGGGGAAATATATTGCATTTGAAGAAACTAAGCTTCATTAACTGAAGTGTTTAAAATGCCTGCAAGAAAATAGAAAGTTATGGAGATATTGTGTTTGGTGAGAGCTTCCAGTTTTCTGTTTATTTAAAGTAATAAATGTACATTGATCACTTAGGCTGTTGTTGCCCTTTCAAATCAAATCAAGTGAACTTGATATGGCACAGAATTACAGATCACACATTTTTCCTATTGTACGAAGACATTTTTATCACACAGTGTTTTTTCGTCATGTTTGCTGTCTGTAATGCTTTGGTTTTAATACCGCATTGCACATCTTAGATATTTGAACTATTGTATTCCTGCAGGATACTCTTTAAATTATATTTGAACTTATTCATATGCCTTTTACAATATGTATAATATCACCTATATGTAGGGTGCAGGATACATTACTTTGTAGTTGTGTAATTACCATATTAGATTAGATATTCTATTTATATTCTTCTCTCTCTCTCCAGGCATCTAACCTGCACCCATCTGATCCGGATGGAAAGTCCGACCCTTACATTGTGCTTCGGCTTGGCAAGAATGAAATCAAAGACAGAGACAACTACATTCCCAAACAGCTGAACCCAGTGTTTGGAAGGTGTGTGACTGACAGCTTTTCCCTCATTTTAAAAGTACAACTAAACTCAGGCAATGTTTTTGTTTTATACTTGAAACATAACTTCTCCAACTCCTGCTTGTAGTTCTTTTGAGATGCAGGCGTCATTCCCTCAGGAGTCTCTGCTGTCGGTGGTGATCTATGACTATGACATGGTGGGCGGGGACGACCTGATCGGAGAGACTCGCATCGACCTGGAGAACCGATTCTACAGCCGACACAGAGCCACCTGTGGACTCCCGACTGAGTACAGCCTGTGAGTCTGGGCCTGTGCCTTCGTGGAGCTCCTGCTGATTGTGAACATTATATCTATATTTGACTTAGCAGACTCTTTTAATAGAAGCAACTTACAATAAGTGCAATCCACCATGAAGAAGTACATTAGCTTTCAATAATCCAAACCATTTTAAATGCTACTGCATTGGCTTCAGTAAGTAGGTAACATACTGTACAAATATGTTTTTTTATTGGCCAAAGTGCAGTGAAAGCAGATGGGTTTCCTTCTGCAATTGTATGAATATATGTAGACTTTCTTCTGTCTTGATGGGGGCTTTTTCCACCATCTTGGAGACAAGGTTTGTTTTTGTTGAGGAAACCAGGCTCCTATTCACCAGAGTTATGTTTCACACTTCATTCTTATGATTAATCCTGCTGGTTGTACTCATAGTTCATACGTTGTCATCTCTGTGTTCCTATTTAATTGTTATTTCATCCAAACAAACAAATCTAAGTAGGAAGGACTGCCATGGAGAAACCTTTCCAAACTTTGAATCAAAACCTTACAATTGGTTTGATAATGACACTCTCTGTTCGTCTGTTAGTGACGGTTATAATGCCTGGAGGGACTGCCTGAAGCCTTCAGAGCTGCTGTCTAAGCGCTGCAGAGATAACGGTCTGGGGGAACCTAAATTCGCACCAGGACGCATCACTGTGGCAGACAAAGTTTTTGGTGGCAAGACGCTCTTCATGATTGAAGGTAAAGAAGACTGTTCACACTACATATTTAGTGTGTGTGTGTGTGTGTGTGTGTGTGTGTGTGTGTGTGTGTGTGTGTGTGTGTGTGTGTGTGTGTGTGTGTGTGTGTGTGACATTAATGATGTGTGCACACATCTCAGACGAGCCTCTGGAGTCCTATGAGCACTTGTCTCTAAAGATCCTGCACCGCTGGTCAGAGATCCCGGTTGTGGGATGCAAGCTGGTGCCAGAACACATCGAGACCAGAACTCTGTTCAACAAGGCTCGGCCCGGCATGGATCAGGTATTTTTTTTTAAACTATTTAACAACTGTAAGTCCAATACGATCTGATGGAGCCAATCTAGAACTACGCTTAGTATAGTGCTACTTATTTTGGGTTGAGTGCAATAGTGTGAGACAGACTGATGATGAGGAGTATTTACATGTATCTGCATCAGAAACTGTTTGAATATTCTACTGTGTGTGTGTGTGTGTGTGTGTGTGTGTGTGTGTGTGTGTGTGTGTGTGTGTGTGTGTGTGTGTAGGGTCAGGTCCGGATGTGGGTAGATATGTTTCCCATGGACTCACCTCACCCTGGACCTTCAGTGGACATTTCACCGCGAAAACCAAAAGGGTGAGAGCTGTCTCTCTAAAGGCCATTCTTTAAAAGGGGCAATAAAACAATGCTTGTTTCTAAAATGACATGTTGAACCCCAATGCATTGTGTACAGGTACGAGCTGCGTATCATCATCTGGAACACAGAAGATGTGATTCTGGAGGATAGCAACTTCCTGACTGGTCAACAGTCCAGTGATATCTACGTCAAGGGGTAACTCCAGCTCTTTTTCTGTATAGGGTGGTGCAGGAATCAGTCCTGAAACCCGGAGATGAGTTAGCATTTTTACGACCCCCAGTTCGCTCATCTCGTCCCCTGCCACCACTTGGATGTAGTTCAATTATGGCCTTAAATGAGCTTTTTAATCCTGGCGATTGCATTTTTGCTTTTAAAAAATCATAAAAGTGTTAATATGTGGAGATTAGCCTGCAGAACAAATTGTGTAAGTATCATAAATGTCTTAACTGCAGATCTTATTATTAAAAAGAACATGTGATCACTCTATGTTACAAAAGCAGATGTTCTCGTACAAACATTAGCCTACTTATTCCTCAATTTCAAATTAAGACTGAATGTCTATGTAAACACTGCTGCTGTCTTTGTTTCACTGTAGCTGGTTGAAAGGTTTAGAGGCCGACCGACAGGAGACGGACGTCCACTACAACTCTCTGACCGGAGAGGGAAACTTCAACTGGCGCTTTGTGTTTCCCTTCTGCTACCTGCCTGCTGAGAAGGTACTGGCAAATACACTGACGGTCACACCTCATGATCCCTGCTGAAAAAAGTAGGACCTGCAAAGAATATCAAATGTATAACACATACCTCTTCACAGACAGTAGTGGTGAGGAAGAGAGAGCACATTTTCTCTCTGGACAAAACAGAGCAGAAGCTTCCTGCCATCCTCAGTCTGCAGGTTTGGGACTTCGAGACGCTGTCTTCTGACGACTTCCTAGGTGAGTGAGTGAGTGAGTGAGTGAGTGGCTGAGTGAGTGAGTGAGTGAGTGAGTGAGTGAGTGAGTGTGTGTGTGTATATTGGAAAAGCCATATATCCATTATTTTCTCCTCTCTCTCACAACACAAATAAAATAGCTGGAATTTATCAAAAAGGAGAATATCTGTTCTTCTTAACTCTTCTTGTAATTTCCCCTTAGTTTATATTCCCCTTTAAAAATCTTTATATT
>NW_011352054.1:880344-895571 GCF_000735185.1 Notothenia coriiceps | reverse complement strand
CACACACACACACACACACACACACACACACAGACACACACACTCACACACACACTGCACAAAACAATGCTGTGTCTCAATGTGCGTAATTGTGCACTTACTTTTGCTGTTTCAAGTACTTAAATGCGTTCCAATGTGAAGTATGAGTACCATGATGTTGTAGTGATAACCGTCAAAATGTTATCATACTCAAAAAATGTCATAGTATATTTTGTGGAAGATATCACGGAAAAATACTGTAGTGTGTCAAAACATTTGAAATGAGTTATAGAATAGTTTGTCAAAAATATCACGTCGTACTACAGTGACAACGCTAGATGTACACACTAGATGTACACACTGCCCAAAAGTTCCCAGACTAAAACTTTGACTCACAGTTGTGAAAACGTTGAATTAATGGAGTTATGTGCTCTTAATCCATCAGGGAAAAGTGGAGGTGGAGTTCCATCTTGTGACAGGGGAGGAGGCTGAAAAGAATCCAGTTGGCAAAGCACGCAAGGAGCCGGAGCCGCTTCCAAAACCAAAGTAAGAGTCTGGCTGTATTCTCTCTAAAGAAAAATCTAATCTGGTTTGTTTGTGTGTTCTTTCTCTGAAGGTTTGTGTTGCTTTAACAGTGTGGATTTCAGAGGACACACAGAGTAAATGTGTTAAAAGGAGGTTCGAAACAATAACTTAAAGGTCACCTGCTGTTATGCAAAATCCACTTTTTCACGTCTCTTCTACATCAACCTGTGTCCCCTCTGTGTAAAAAGATTCTGAAAGTATCAGGAAAAAAGATTAGATTATAAAAACCTGTCTGAAAATGAGATGATCAGATTTTGGCCACTTTACGATGTCATGGCGATTTTTTTGGCTTGTGTAACCATTAGCCAATCACCAACAAGGTAATTGTATCAGAAATAACCACACAGTTGTATATATACACTCATGTAGTACACACTACACAGGTACACTTGATCCGAAAAAAAGTCAGTGTGTCAAACATTTTTGAAAAGAAAGTCATACTATATACTATGTTGACATTAAACTTGACTTTTTTACATACAACACTTACTTTTTATGACATATCGACATCTTCACAATGAGAATTATCCATTTCTTTACACATTTTATTCGAAGTACGTTTTTAAAAATCAATTATTCTTGTGGATGCTTTTTGTATTCTTTTTCATTCAAGAATATAAAAACTGTCCGACATTTAATAAAGCTGTTCAAACTAAATACTTTAAAGTGTAGTAATAATTAAAACTCAAATTCTCCCTCCTCCTCTCCCTGCCCCCAGTCGTCCTGACACCTCCTTCTCGTGGTTCGTGAATCCTTTCAAGTGTTTCTTCCACTTGGTGTGGCGGAGCTACAAGAAGTACATCATCATCGCCTTGGTGCTGCTCATCGTCATGCTGTTCCTCGCCCTGCTGTTCTACACACTGCCATCAGCCATTTCTCAGAAGATAGTCAATGGATAACACACGCTAACATTTTATTTTAAAAGAATGGATGACTTTTAGACGATGCAACTCCGCCTTCCTCTCATGACAGCTTCTACAAAGTCTTATATACCAAGTTTTAAAAGGGACAAACCTGGTTAAGTGCCCATCTTTAAAAACATATATAACAAAAATAAGGATATACATGGTCAGTCCCTTTTGTTTTGGATTTGCCTTGACTTCAGAAGGAACGATTAGTCTTTGTGCTAAGGCTGTGTAGATATATTTTAAGATTTCACAGACGAACTAGATATCTTTAAATGGAAATTGTAAAACAAAAACATGGAATATTGAGTTTTTGAAGTCTCAACACATTGCTAACACGACGTATGTTAGGGTTAATAATGGCCTTCATCGTCTTCCTAGGGTTTAATGGTTATCAACTCAATTTCAATCAGGAGAGACGGTTTTGATGTAAGAATACATATTTATTGTCAGGAATACACAAATAAATGTAATGGAGTTTTGGCGATTAGGCCCCGTTGTGCAGGAGTATCATTCGGGAGGGGAGAACCGATCCGATGAAACCCCCCGGGGTCTAGACTCTGGTGGTGGTGAATGGATAGTTGGGTTCTGTCTGAAGGGGAGGGGCTTATTGACCCTGGATTCAGAGGGACAGGAGGTGAAAAGGAGTGGAGGAGGGTTGCGTCGAGTCACCTGAAATGACAGCTGACAGGGGGAGAGCACATTTAAAAGGTTTAGCAGAGCGCTATGATAGGCTTGTGAGAATAGAGCGAAGTGATTGGTTAAGCTGGGGAGTGACGCCCCCGATCACTTATTGAGAGGAGAGAGAGTAGTAACATGGGAGGAAAGACGGTCTTCCTGGTTGAACTTGTGCTGAGCTTCATAGGCACATTTCCAAAAATAATTAGATTCATCTTTTTAAAAAGTTTCACGAATAAAAAAATAAAATAACTTTTCAAATATATTAAATACAGTTTTCTTTTATATTTTAAATAATGAATCAAAGCTTAATTTTTATAGTTTTATCACCTTTTCTAGTATTTAAATAAATTATCATTTGAACTGTAAAAACTAAAATGCAGAGCTCTCTTGAACCTCTTTGCATTGAGATCTTATGAGATAGATACATGATAAAAGGCTAATCTAATCTCAGTAGATCTGAGCTTCAACTCGTTAAATGGTAGAAGAAGAAGAAGAAGAAGAAGAAGAAGAAGAAGAAGAAGAAGAAGAAGAAGAAGAAGAAGAAGAAGAAGAAGAAGAAGAAGGAAGATCCCAGTCAGGCTAAACATTTATTTTCTTCCCAGAATTCAAAGACAGCACCAAGTCTAAAAGCAACAACTCATCTTTGCTTTAGAGGCCATTGTTTTCCTGTTGTTGTTGTTGTTTGGAGACAAACAGACCAGATACACATGTGCTTTGACTTTAATGCTAACATGCTAATAATAACAATAATAATAATGCATTTTATTCATAAAGCACTATTCTAGAAACCCAAAGACACTTTCCACAGTAAAAAAGAAATCATAAAAACATGAAAACACACTTTAACACATTCATTACAGATTAAAAGCAGTTCTGAAGAGGTGTGTTTTGATTTTAGATTTTGAACATGTAACTCTGCCTTTCGATGTTTTGGGAGAAAAGGTCTGCGTCCATTCATCGTCTGGATAGGAAGTCAAATAATCGATTTTAAGTCGGTGAGATATTTCAGAAAAGCCGACATCGCCGTCCCTCGAGCGACGTCGCTAGCGAGGCTGAAGAGAAAGAGGAGGATGAATTATTGATGAAGAGATCTGTCTGCAATAAACGTGACAGACACATCCCGTCCATCGCTCCACAGCGAGATAACACACACCAACACACCTGGGAACACACACTGTAACCGCCTCACAGCCTGGAGAGTGAGCAGGCTGCTTCTGCACACACACACACGTACCGACAGAGAGAGCAAACATCTTCATTTATATTCAGAGGAAGGCGTCGGCTTGATGGGATGCATTGTGTTTCTCTGTGTGAAGTATATGAGGTGTAATGTGAGGCTGCAGGCACATTGAAGACGGATTGCATCAAATACGAGCAGTTCCATAACACATGGAAGAAATGGAGACATTACTGCAGAATATGTTGATGACTGCAGGAAGCTCTTTCTCTGCAGAGGATATTGTTTAAAGATTTATTTGCAACTTTGAAGACGTGTTTGTGGCACAAAATAGGATGTTGCATGAAGTGTCACAGGGATGTTATCAGGACCCAAACACAGAGCAAGGAGAAGAGATAAAAGTAAATCAAAAAGCGAGTTTTATTTAACAAAAGCTGTTCCAACAGGTTCTTGTGGGTTATCTGTCGCCACTTTTTTAGTTTTTGGCAGACTCTCTAAACAACCCATCGCCGCAAAATAGGATTAATGTTGGGTTGTGGTGGAGCAAGCTGCCCGGTAGAGTCGACCCAATTATTAAAAAGTGGCGACAGATAACCCACAAGTACCAAAACTTGAAAACGATGCAAGCAGGCCCGATCAACAAAACGGTAACTAGCAAACAAAAGCAAAACAAACCAGGAAGACTCGGAGGACACTGGAGGACAGAACAGGGACATTAAGGACACCGAGAACTAAACCATGGGGAGCAAAGACCACGAACTGAAACACAACGGGAAGCAAGACTGAAAACACAAGAATCATCACAAATCAAGACAAAGGACTGAAACACAATCAGAGGGTGGTTCTCAATGTCGAGGACGCTTCCTTGGTAGCACATGTCTTCCGAGTCACTTGCTTAAGAAGCGAGGCAAGAATCCTTCCTAGCCTCTGAAAACGAAGAATGGTGGAACAGGCTAACAGGTGTGCGTCATATGCCCCGCCTTAAATGGAACGCGATTTCCGCCAAAGATTTGGAAATTGGTCCGTGCGCAAAGCATTGTGGGGATTTTAAGACCGCGGAGTCTACACATGTGCAGCCCTCAAAATGTCCCGCTACGAAGGACGCCGGCCTCGGTAGAATTCCAAGTATGCTGGACATTGGAACAGTCCTTCGGCGGCACTCGATGACGTAGTATGCTTGAAATAGTGGCTCTGGAGCATCCTTACTCGACATTGAGAAACACCCAGACAATCAGACAGGAGGGAAAACAAAGAGACAGGAAGCAATGCAGACACGAGACAGGGGGTGAACACCTTTCAAAGCAAAACAGGAAACCGACAGACTGTGACTATTCAAAATAAAAGGGGAAAACACAGACAGACCGTGGGCTGCAGAGCATGTGGGCACTATGTGAAAGAACACTAAATAAACGAAAGTAAAAGGTATAATTCAAACAAACTAATACAAGACTTTCACCCAGAAGAAAGCTGTTTGTGTCCGGTGTGAAACTGACATTTTGATTATTTTAAGTTAAATAATATACCTGCCTTGTGCAATTCAAACGCTTTTAATCCGGATGACGAAAGGAACATTTTAAGGGATGCCATGTCATTTAGTTTCCAATTAAAGGTCCTTAATATAGAGGATTTTAAACGGCTCATGTGTTGATTCCCTGCTCTGCCTTAACCCCGCAGTACAGACATTCACAAATACACATCCAAGGGGCTTTCCAACATTTGCTGATGAAGATTTCACTTCACAATCTCTGGGATGTCCGTGCAATGTGTGGAAATAGTGGGACGCTAGTCAGACATATTGAGGTCTGTGTTTTGGAGGTTACTATCTACTATCCACACATAAATGGACTGGTAAATGGACTGTACTTATATAGCGCTTTATCCAGTCTTTTAAGACCCCTCAAAGCGCTTTACATACTACATGTCATTCACCCATTCACACCCATTCATACAGAGCAGTGTACCTTACTCTAGGACCTAACATTCACACACATTCACACACCGTTGGCCATGCCATCGGGAGCAACTCAGGGTTAAGTATCTTGCCCAAGGATACATCGACATGTTGACTGCATGGGCTGAGATCGAACCCACAACCTTCTGGTTGAAAGACAACCACACTCCCTCACAGCCACAGTCGCCCTTTACATAGATTAGGGATGTNCCATAAGTCCGCTCTACAAAGTGTCGCTGGTTGTTTTCGAGGTTTTGGAGAGTTGGAGGAACCTTTGGTGGGTTTTTCTCCCTTTATGGTTAGTGTAGGACATCCTCGCCATACGGCGTATGTAGGTCATACAGGCCACCCCATTTAAGTTTACGGAACAGTAAGGTATAACTCAAGGGGAAAGAAAGATATACTTCAATGTGTAATTGTCTACAGGAGAGATATATACACAAGTAGACCACCAAGAATTTCCGGTCGCGCTATCCAACCACACACATTCGTTTTTCGTGTGTGTTGACGGTCGTTAGTTTCTTCGAAAAGTTCGTCGAAAGGATGGAGGACTAATGGAGTACTTCACCTCCTCTTCAACTCCTATGACAACGTCAACGGGCTTGTCACCAACTCCCTAAACGGATACTAATGGCTCGGCGAAACAAGATCTACCTTTGGGTATCAGTGAACTCGCCTCAACAATCTTTTAGAATGAAGTTTGTTGACATTAGGGTTCTTTATCGACCAAACGGAGCCCGTGACAAGTCTTTGGCAACTGGTTGACCACAGTTATCCGTTGTAATCACCTTTTTTATACGTGTCGCGACGTTTTCTTATAACCCTTTCTTCACCTAGTTGTTTTTCGTTTTCTCTCTTAACCTTGTTCTTCCGGGGTCCTTTTCACCTGCGCGATTCTTTGGACGACTACATCACTGGTAACACGTCCTCCCTTGTCTTCTAGTGCATTCAGAGGATGTACGAATGGGCATCTCCACTCTCCTTTATCCGTCACATTTCGACAAAAAAGTGACGTACATTGTATTAAGGGAGTCGGGCCGTGTCGCGTTACCGACCTACATCAGGCTTTCCCCTCGTTGGACTTCGGGTCACTCTTCTTGGTTTCGAAACGAGACCCTTTCTGTACCGGAATTCTTATCCCATGTGTCGGATGAGGATGCGACGTACTGTACTACGCACCAGCGATCTTTGTTATGTTAGTAGCTACTGTTGTGACCGTAAGGGGTAGGAAGATCCGAACCTAAAGGCTTGGTTCTGGAGTCTGGGTAATAGGTTGGCCCTGTGCCTTTTGTATCCTCCATCTTCCGGTTCCCTAATGCACAAGGTAAGTAAGGAAGAGTTGGACGAACTCCTAGGGCCCGTCGAGGTGGGGTTCACAATCAAGAGTATTCATCGTGAAGGCGATTAGGTTCATGTAAAGGATAAGCTCTTCTCTGACGGGGTCTAAAAAGGTCGAAGTAGGTGGTCTCCAAGTCTCTTTAAGAACCTTTCCGACCGGTTTCCCACAAGTCCGCAAAATCCTTTTGATTCCATCTTCTCGTGTTTCTATAAAATGATGTCTGCTCCATAAGGTCAGACGCGAGCCGTTGTTCCGTATGTCCCATTTAGGATGGGTGTTCGCCGGTCTAGGTAGTTATCTGGCCATTCTCGTCTACCGAATCCCTACCCATAAATAACTTGGTAAGTGTCAGTCGGCGACCGCAGGTCATCAGAACCACGGTTTTTGGACTGTACAGGGGTTCTAAACACACAACTGAAAAGCTGGGGATTCTTACGATTCTGAGACGTTCTACGGGATAGAATACGGTTGAGATAAGTACTTAACACCCCAGTAACGGTACCTCGGAGTAAGAAGTTCAATGGGAACTGGGATTTTCGTCCGATGACGTACACCGTTAACAAGTCTACCTTTCGTTCGGGTCTGTCGTCATTAAGTGTCTGTCTATATCGGAGATGGTCAAGTTTCACGTACTGGTAAACCGACTTCTTTGCGGCTCGTGGGAAAGGTCGGCTAACTACCTTTTCCAGGCCTCTCGACTCACCTTTTTAGCGAAACAACATCAATAACTTACTACAGTAGTAGAAAGTGAGTGTGGGAGTGTGCTTGTCGTGGAGTTTCCAAATTGCGACACTACTTGCTCTGAAGTAACTCCGGTTAAATTCGTGAGTTAGACTTTCTTTACGGTAAAGAAGGGGTCTCGTTTCTCAATTTTCAAAAGGAACCGGTATATCACCAGACTCTTTCCCACAAAGGTCCCCTAGGTCTTCTTTTGGTGCACCGTCACGACCTTTCTTCCATAGGATGAGGGTGTGTTATTAGTTCAGTGACGTTGCTAAGCCTTGAACAACCCTACCCAATGGTGTTTAAGTAAAGGGTGAAACTTGTCTAATACCGTCGAGGAACGTAGAGCGGACTGTTCTTTCGCCACCTCACCTATACCCTCGCTTCTTACGGGTCAATTTCGGAAACTTGGTGAAATTCTTGGTCCGATACCCCAGTCGACGAAGGGTAGGTTTGTGTGTTGGCATTTGGTGAAGTTAAAAGGAAAAACCTCCACGTCGTGTCTCTGCGAATCACTGCGGCAAACCCAACGTCAGGGAATCAGGTTCGATGACTTCCTTCCCCTCCGTCCACTATCGAATACGCAGTGCCCCTAACTCTCCTCGGCTCAACCATTGATGAGGTGTAGTCTTTTTTCCTTACAGGATCGACAACATTACCCGACAACTTTTTCACCGGCTGTTAAAGGAACTTTCCTGCTTCCTCCTCCCGTGAGAACCACCCCTGGCATCCCGGTGACGCGCCCACTAAAAAGCCTCTGGGCGCGCCGCGACAGGTGAATCTGCAAATGAGGCTTGCAGAACCACACCCCCAAACCTTACACAAAGGTGGACATTTACTGACTGTAGTTTGCGAGGATGCATCATAGATTTTCATTTGAATCTAAAGTACCTGCCTTAACCTTTTCCCCTGCCCCTACAGTTTATAAGAAACACTGATATCAAACTGCGACTGTCACAAGAAGACACTTTGATAGAAAATGGCACTTTATACTCCACTATCTTTAAAAGTGTGTATATGTCTCAAAGATGTAGCCTGTTTATCTCAGCTTGTCTTATTAAGCATTATTGTCCACTGAAACCGGCTCCTTTTTCATTCTGCATACATTCTAAGGCTAAGCTTATGACTAGCATTTTTTTTTTTTTTTACTCTTGTTGAATTCTCAGTCTTCCTGAAACATGACACAGCCTTTGGTTCACCATGTACAAAACATATATTTGTAAATAGGACGTTCAATAACCTAAAAGCATGGAAGACTATTGGTATGATGACATCTGACTGTACCCAATCGAGGCAGGAGATACCAAGCTGTTCAGCAGTGTGTGTGTGCGTGTGTGTGTGCGTGTGTGTGTGTGTGTGTGTGTGTGTGTGTGTGTGTGTGTGTGTGTGTGTGTGTGTGTGTGTGTGTGTGTGTGTGTGTGTGTGTGTGTGTGTGTGTGTGTGTGTGTGAGTGTGTGCGTGTCTGTAAGGACAGGGTCAGGTCAACTAACCAGGTCTGCAAGCATCGGCTGAGGCAGCGTCTTCTCCAGCTCTCTGCGTCTGCTGATGCTTCGCTTGCGGAGCTCATTCCTGCGCAGCTTGAAATCTTCATAAAGACTGAGGTCTTTAGTCCATGGCCGCACCGCCTGGCGATGTGGGAGACCTGATGGTGAATAACCCATGGACTGCAGGGAGCTCAAAGGCTGAGGCATCAGATCTGAGAGCAAACACACAGAGAGAGGTTTGCAGTGATTGGGATTTTTAATAGATCAATACATCATGGAGCTGATTTATATATCAATGGCATCTTGTTTTTATACAAGTGATCAATACTGCTTTGTTTGGCCAGGGGGAGTCAACTAGGGAAACATCATCAAGAGCATTTTTTTTTTTGAACTAGCCAAGCAGTCTCAGAAGCATCTGCTCACACTCTCATACACAGATGTACTCACCAGTGCATGGTCCTGCTGCGCTGTAGGCTGCAGAGTTATTTCTCTGACTTTCTGGAAGCCCTGACCTTTGAGTCTGGAGGAAGTGAAAAAAACATTCATTTCTTTCAAGAGACCCTTTTAAATAGCCTGTGATATTCAGTGCATTATCAACATGTGTATGTACAATTAAGGATCTTAATGATCTAACTTTGATACTCTATTTCTAAAGAAAAACCGTGCAAGGGCTGCAAAGCACTCTGGTCCATTGTCTACACCCACAAATGGCAATAATGCAACTTCATCACTGTGAGATCTGGGCTTGATTGACAGTTGAAACTATCAGAGTCCAAAACTAACTTATGTAGAGAGTTATTATTTAAAAAAAAAAAAGAATCTTCTTAACAATTTGGGGAAAACACTCTCACAAGAACTCAGGTGCTGACCTTGTTTTGTCAGCTTGAACATTCAGCTCTAGCCTCACCTCTGACTCTGGAAGAGGACCCTGCTGCAGCTGGCAGTCCAGCAGAAGGTCGGCCATCACATCCTGCTCTTCCTCTGGCTCCTCCTTTATGCAGATCTCCTCCTCCTCCTCCTCCTGCTTCACCTGCATTACACCAAGAAACAACAAGGACTTTAGGACTACGATAAGAAAACAGTGTTTTCTGGCACACTTAATATCGCAATTATCTCCATCTCCTTTGGACTGATTTACTTATTTTGCTTTATACTAAATTACTTTTCTTATAAATGATATGATATACTCCTACTAGTATTACACCTCTTGAGGTATATCTAGTAACCGTTGTATCAGCAGTGTGTCCAACAACACCCCTAAGTTGTTATTATAAGCTATTATAGTCAATAAACCTGCGAAGATTTGTTTGTATTTATCCGTTTACATTTCAGTTTTGATGCTGCTGTAACAATCAATAAAGGTTTTTCTAATAAGTTGTAAAGAAACATTACAAAACAATGACACATGATGGTTAATCGATTAATTCATGCTTTTGTTGATATATTATTCGTAATGTTTTTGTGATTGTTCCTGTTTAACTCAGTTCTTCTAATACAGTGGTCGCCGACCGGTCGATCGCGAGTGTGGTGCGGATAGATCGCGGACCGTTAAAAAGAAAAGTTTAAAAGGGGGAGTGATTTGTAAAATATCCATAAAGAAAAAGAACATCTGCTTACAGTTCTGTTTCATCTGGGTGCTGAGAGAGGTATCCATAGATCTCTTCATGTTGCTCTCAAAGTGCACCAGATTGATGCTTTCAACTTCAATATTTAAAAAAAAATCTTCCTGGGGGAGCATCCCCCCTGACCCCCCTAGAGGAGGTGAGGTCCGCCCCCCAATAGCACTTTACCCCTGCCTATATGCCGTGAGCTGATTATGGAGCCTTCATTGTAACAGTAATTCAGATGCAATTAGCCTATATAAAAGGCCTCAAATTGGAAGCATTGTCTGGGCCGTCTTTTTCACTCAATTCTGCAATAGGTAGATCTCGCCTTTCACCTAGGCCGAGGTCGGTGATCTTGGGCTTAAAAAGGTTGGTGACCACTGGTCTAATATATATTTATAGAGAGCTAATCCTTGCTCCTCCCTAAAGGTCAGGGCATGATGCAGGTTGGCCACTTCAGCACGGGGGTGTATTTATGACAAACAGTACTGCTTATGCAAAACCAATAGGATGAAGTCTGGAAGTGTGTGGTTACTTGTGAAGCAGAGGAGTGCAGAGTGGAGCTATCGGCCTGGGTGGAAACATGAGGGGACGGTGAGCCAGCGGCTGACTGCTGCTCCAGAGCCTGGACAGGAGGAGGATCCAGGTGAGCGTCCCCTCCCTCTGAGTGTGGCTGCAGAGTGACGGTCCACTTACAGTCGTTCTCCTGATCCTGGCTGTGAGCTACGTGTCGCTCTACAGGAAAGAACACTGCACAAACACAGTATTTTGTTCAGAGATACACAGCAACATGTTATCAATCTATATGCAGCTGATTCTGATTCTCGCTCGACACCAAGTCAAATTCCTCGTACGTGTGAACCTACCTGGTGATAAACCCGTTTCTGATTCTGATTCCTTTTGGTTTGCTATTCTCCATTCAGTGTGTATTCTGACTAACACTCGATTTCCCCAAATCCAGTATCCAGTATTTAACTTTTAAAATATACAATAATAAAAGTAAATAGGATAATACCTACTTTTTACATCAACAGATATCATTTAAACTTTTCCAAATTAAGTTTGAAGGGAACAACATGTAGAAAAGAAGGCAGCAGTATCACACACACACACACACACACACACACACACACACACACACACACACACACACACACACACACACACACACACACACACACACACACACACACACACACACACACACACACACACACACACACACACACACACACACACACACACACACACACACTGTACCTGTGCTGCTGTCCTGACTAGATTCTGTAGGAGTGTTCAAAGAGAGTGAGACTGGCAGCAGCAGGTCAGACGTGTCAGAGCTCAGATCTCCCACATCTGAATGACAAAGCGCTCCGATTGCACGCCTGCTTGTGCTGTGTGGGGAGCTGCATTCTGGAAGCACACACACAGAAAGGAGTAAGACCCATTGCAGTGGAGGGGGCCAAATATGTGTCAGTCATCTCCATGGCCATTACCTTGATTGCTTGTTGACAGTGGTCCCTCAGGGTTCGTTATTGAGCATGATGGAGAAATCTCAGTGGAGGAAACCCCCGCCCCACCTCTCTGTGCTTGAAGGTACATGGACGGGTGAATGCGGCCCAGAGTGGAGGCAGAAACTCGTTGCTCCAGCTCCTCCTCCACTCCTTGCCTGTAGTATTTTAGCTTTAGCTCGGTATAGCGCAGCTTGGCTCGGATGTTTTCATTCTCTTTCTCTTTTTGGGTTTTTTCCCTTTGTAATGACGCAACGTCCCTCTGCATCAGCGCCACATGGCCTTTCAGCTCCTCAAATTTGACTCCCACCACTTTTAGCATCTCAGCCAACACCGTCTCCACCGCTCCGTTCACTGCTCGCTCAACCACGGCACGCATCTGGCCTCGAATCAGCGACACGGCAATGCTGACGTCCATTTTCAAAAGACCTCTGACCAAAGAGTGGCTGGAGAACGTTCATCAAAATGTTACCTGCATCCACAAATGCATTGCAATTAAAAGGTGCAGTTTGATTATTGAACTTGTTGTCTAATCTACAACAATGTCACCTAATCCAACAGTCTAGATAGCAAGAGAATACAAAAATGGCATACAGAGAAATAAACCAAAAATGTAGTCCCAAGTTTTTGTTAAAGATGATTATTGTCGTGCAGGAATGCCAAATAACATAATATAGAGTAGACAGCTCTGCAGTGACAGGCATTTGAATATGTAGCTGCATGTTCCTTCCTGCTGAACGGAGCTAACCAGGGAAACAAACAACAAATCTGCCAATTATGACATGTCAGACAGACAGCAAAACACTACGATCAAACTACATGAAATTACTAGGACTGCCCCGTGTAGGTCATTTTGGCTTTTTATATTGTGAATTACTTATTTGCATGAAACTCAGCTTTTGCATTATGCTTCTTTTTTTGTTTAGCTAAGTACATTTACAAGTACTGTACTTAAGTACAATTTTTAGGGACCTGTACTTTACTTGAGTATTTAAATTATGTGTTACTTTGTACAAGATCAGAGTACTTCTTCCACCTCTGTTTATATGAATGCAGGTCTTTAAACCGGTGATAAACTACGTCACAGAACCATCTTGGACCTCCGATTTGTGAAGTTGCTATGGATACATTAATAACCTTTATAGTAATCTCCCATATTAGAAACTCGAGTTGAAAATTGTCAGACTATGTAGACTGTTGTATATACACATTAGGATGAAAGATAAAAACATTGTACTTACCTTTTATTGTTGTTGGTGATAAACAGCTTAGCCTGTTAGCTGATTGCTAACTGGCTAAAAAAGCCTTTAACAGATCGTTGGCTTCTCACAGTCTTTGTAACAGTAGCTGTCGATTCCAAAACATTGATCACTTTTATGTTTTCATTGCATTGACTCCAGTTTTATTATCAAAAGACTGCTTCTTTCAACGAAAATGTGAAAATACTTCTCAACAGCTGTGTTGTTTTACCATAACAACGGCCAAGTGTTTCCGGATGAATCTTCTTCGTTGGTTTTAATGTCAGGATGGTTGGCGTAACTTAAGATTCATACCGCCACCTACTGTAAAGAGCATGTAGTTGTAATAATAATAATACTTTATTTACAGAGAAACTTTCATGCAAGATTCAGCCCAAAGTGCTTTACAGAGCAAGACAAGATACATACAATAACAATGAATACAAATAGAGATTGAGGAACATGATTGAAAACAAGTTATAAAAAACAACAGAAAGAGTTGATCACAAAACCATAGAACATGAACGATGATACCACTCAGATTAACCCAAATTAAAAGCCACATTTAAAATATGATAAATGAAGGTAAGAGAAAAACTAAATAAAATAAAATGTCTATATTCTACAAACACTTATGTTGCTCTGTGTTTAAAAGCTTTCATAGAAAACAATCAGCGCTTTTATTCCTGCTACTGAGATTTAGTTTTATCCTTGACTGCTTTTATTCTAAATCTGTCAAAAGTTTGACCTGGTCTTGAATTGTAAATTATCAGACATGCATAAAACAAGGACAGCCGCAATATTTAAAATAGTTTTATTTTATAGAAACATAGAAAATATCAAAAGAGGAAATCAGGTATTGTCTTTGACAAATGGACAATGGTATATTCTTTAAAGCAACAGAGGAGTGTTGATTCGGAGATGCCTGACCTCCATCTTTTGATGTCCTCTATTAACTTGAATTCTCATAATCATTGAACCATTTAAGGAATGATCTCAAATAGAGGTTAAAAGTCAGGGGTTATGGTCTCAGCTAGTTGGATTTACACCCAGTAACTATAACAAAGTGAAGTAAGAGTAGATCCACGGTCTAGATATACCCTGCGTTTTCTCCAGACCTCCAGCCTCCAACAACAGACGCCTTTGAACGGCCAACTGCTGCTGCAACAGCGCCATCTCTCTGCAGGAAGACAGAACGAGAAAGAGACAGAGCTGGACAATCATTTAATATCATTATACGACAACAGAATACAACGTGTTATGGGTTTGAAGCATCTGAATGTGTATGGATTTATAATATAAAATAAAGGTTGATGAGACAGAAACTTATTGTACCTTGCAAGTTGCTCTGCCTGCAGCCTTGCTTCCTCTGCGGCCTGTAAGGTGGCCTCCTCCTCTTTCCTTTTACGCTGCTCTTCTTCGTGTCTCCTGCTCTCCTCCTCCTGCTCCTTCCTGCAGAGGTACTCTATCCTCTCACTCTCTTCCATCTCCAGAAGCTTCTTCCTCTCCTCTTCCTGCTGCCTCTCCTCCTCCAGGCGCAGACGCTCGAGCTCAGCTGGAGAGGATCAAATATAGTTTCCAGGAAATTAGATTAGGCAAGGCAAGGCAAGTTTATTTATATAGCACCTTTCAACACAAGGCAATTCAAAGTGCTTTACAAAAATGAAAGACATTAAGAAAATGGAATTTAAAATCAGTCATTAAAAAGAAAAGATATAAAATAAACATTGAAAGACAAAATACATGAATAAAAGTTACAGTGCAGTTTAAGATATGAATATACTGTATCAATTAAAAGCAGCGGCAAAGAGAAAAGTCTTCAGCCTGGATTTAAAAGTAGTAAGAGTTGCAGTGGACCGGCAGGTTTCTGGGAGTTTGTTCCAGATATTTGGAGCATAATAACTGAACACTGCTTCTCCATGTTTAGTTCTGACTCTGGGGACAGAAAGCTGACCAGTCCCTGAAGATCTGAGAGATCTGGATGGTTCATCATTTAGCAGGAGGTCAGAAATATATTTTGGGCCTAAACCATGCAAAGCTTTATAAACCA
>NW_011352054.1:862441-880263 GCF_000735185.1 Notothenia coriiceps | reverse complement strand
GAAAACTGGGTGGGACTTTCGGAAACAGTTCTAAATTGGTTTGAATCCTACTTAAAGGACAGAAAAAACTTTGTTTCTATAGGTAAATACACATCTGAGTTGACAAATATGACATGTGGGGTACCTCAAGGCTCCATCTTGGGGCCTCTTCTCTTTAACATCTGCATGCTATCACTGGCTCAGATAATGAAAAACAACAACATAAGTTACCATAGCTATGCTAATTTAGGTAACAATTTCACCAGGAAACTATGCTCCAATTCAAACACTGAGTAAGTGCATTGAACAAATCAAATACTGGATGTGTCAGAACTTTCTCCAATTAAACAAAGATAAAACTGAGGTAATGGTTTTTGGAGCCAAGGCAGAACGTATAAAAGTTAGCGCTGAGCTTCAGTCTGCAATGTTCAAAACAACAGATAAAGCCAGAAATCTAGGTGTAGTCATGGACTCTGACCTGAGTTTCAACAGTCACATTAAAACATTTACTAAATCATCTTACTATCACCTAAAGAATATATCTCGAATTAAAAGACTAATGTCACAGCAGGATTTGGAAAAACTTGTCCATGCTTTTATCTTCAGTAGACTGGAGTACTGCAATAGTGTCTTTGCAGGTCTCACTAAAAAATCTATTAGAAAGCTGCAGCTGATTCAGAACGCTGCTGCTGGAGTCCTCACTAACACNAACAACGCACGTGCCTTGTTTGCTACCGTCAACAGACTAACTAACCCCCCCAAAATCATTGCATGCCCTGGTGGATAGAAATTCAGAGGCTACTGACACTGGGGGGTTAGTTAGTCTGTTGACGGTAGCAAACAAGGCACGTGCGTTGTTTCTGTTTTTGGTAATGATGTCAGAGAACAAAGACTGTTGTGTGTTTTTCAATTCCAAATTATAAAGGCCAAGTCTCTCTTTATAGATTTCAAAGTGAACCTGGAGATTAGTTTTTCGCCACCTACGTTCAGATTACCAGTCGTGTATTTTATATGTGGCAATTCAAAGTTCAATTAGCCCTTCATCATCCGCTAAGATGCCGACCTGATGCTGCAGGAAGCTTTTAACAGCTGCAGCAACCTTGTTGGTGGAAATGTCTTTTTGGAAAATGCATTTTCTTTGAAAGTAGTCTAGACACCATGCTGTTGTTGAAGGACTGTTTCTGAGGCTTCATGTAACACAACAAATGATGCAGTGAGTCAATGTTAGTTTTAACTCTTGGGCTTTGTAAGCATAAACTGATTAGCTAGCATGTTAACATATAGGGTTTCATTAGAGCAGATCACGTGAAGCACTTTTGGTCCTTTTTGGACAATTTTCTGTTTGCATTTCATGATAATTTGTTTGTTCGCTTGTTCTTACTTCCTTCCCATTGCTTTTCTCCTCCTCTCACCTTTCCTCCTCTGTTCCTCCTCCTCTCTCATCCTCTGAAGTCGCTCCATCTGCCGCCTCCTCTCCTCCTGCCTCCTCTTCTCTCTTTCTCGTTGTGCTTGTTCCCGTTTCACTCGCTCCTGCTCCTCTTCCTCGTGCTTCCTCCTCTCTTCCTCCTCTGCCAGCTTCCTCAGTCTGGAGATGGACATTGACTATTAATTAATTGGCCGTTCTGTTGGTTTCAATGTGCATATGGACACTTTCATATTGTTTGAAGAAAAATAGTAGGACCTGAGCTCTTCAGCCCTCTTCCTCCTCTCTTTATCCAGCTCACTCTTCATCCTCTCCTCTGTCTCCTCCCTCTTCTGCTGTTTTAACTCCTCTTCCTCCCGCTCCCTCCTTTTCCTCTCCACATCCTGCCTCCGTCTCTCCGCTCGCTTGGCAAGACGCACAGCTGCCACCTCTTCCTCCTCCAGGCCATTTCTAGGCCTGGAGGACTAACACACACACACACACACACACACACACACACACACACACACACACACACACACACACACACACACACACGTAGTTTTTGTGTGCAATTATTTGGTGCCTAGCAAACATACGTGATGGGAAAATGCCTTAAAAATAGTCAAATAAGGGGAATTGAACAAGTAATGAGAACTCTGTATTACAGCAGTACCTAAAGTGGTCGTTTTCTGATAAACTGTCATTCAGGTGGCATTTGAAAGATTAACACCATGCCAGTGAAACACATGAAAAATTAGTCTTTATTCTACGTATGTGAAACAAAAACAACCGCAATACAATGTTTTATAGTTATTTGAAAACCTATGTACCTGCATGTTTCTTGTTTTTCTAAGTTTTATGATGATTTATTGCATCTGTTGCGCTTTGGATTAAATGAAGTGTTATGTAATGTACCAACCTCTTGCTTTATCGGGTTCAGCATCAACTCTTCCTCTGTTATCATGACGGTTGAACATGAAGACAAGCAGCCACGTGATGGAGCGAGACCCGTAGCACTGGCATGCTCCACACCCTCACAGAAAGAGGCAGAAGACCTCTTCAGGCTCTTCGGGCTGAACGGGGATGCAGTGGACCTGAGCGAGCTCTCTGATTGGCTGTGTTTGTCCGCGTTGATGTTAACATGCTCTTTTTCTTCCTCTAAATGGGTTTTGGTATTGTGTCTTTGTGTTGCAGAGGGCCTCTCGGTCGATTTTAGGTGAGAAGCCTTTTTAATGTTCTGGTTTATTTCCTCCTCCTCTTTCTTCATGGGCTCCTCATTGATTTCTTCAGAGAAAAAAATTAAAGGAATGTAAATTAAAAGAGATGCCACTTATCTAAATAACGCTGGGTGTCTTACCACTTCTACAGAGACAACTACAGTCATTTCATCTCACAAATGTTTTCTAGATGACGTATTTTGACCTAAGAACATTAAAATCAGGGCTTAGGATTTCTCTGCTCCAAAACAATATGCATTTCTGCAATACATGTTGCAGATGTTTTGATGATGTGATAACAATTCTTTATGTAATTACCTCTCTTCACTTTCATGATTCACTTTGGTAGCATTTCATAACAAAAGTCGTCTCATTCCTGAATTTCTGCAGTTTCTTACCAGCCAACTCTTTGTCTTTCAGCCTCCCTCTCCTCTTCCTCCTTACGGCAGACTCGTTCTTTTGTCTCGCCACTTCTCCTCGCTCTTTTTTCTTTTCATTCGTCTTCTCTTCTCCTCTCCCTCCTCCTTTGTCTGGCATCCTTCTTCCCTGAGGACAAATTATATCTCATTTCATTTGTATGCAATGCTTAAAGGTGGGGTAGGTGAGTTTGAGAAACCGGCTCAAGCTATACTTTTTGTTATATTCCATGGAATGCTCTTAACATCCCGATAGCAATGAATATCTTAAGTGCTAATGCTTTGACAAAAAATCCGTAAAAAAAATTCATCTGTGGAAGCCGTGGTGCTGTAAAATGCATGACCAATCATCTGAGCCGGTCCGGCTAAAATAACTGGATGGCCTACCTGCCTGTCAGCCTTCCATCTGTGCACAAATTTATCTCGTGCCCTCATTGGTCGTGTGCGCGTTCGTGTGTGTTGGAGGAGGGGCTCTGTAAGGAAGTGGCAGATTTTTTCCGGTTGTGTATTTTCAAATTCTAGCGCACTCGAGCTGGTTTCTCCAAAATTACTGTGTATTTAACAAATTTGATATACTATAGAAAGCTTTGAGGCACATCTTTGTTTCAGTGACTTCGAGAATGTTCTTAAAAACCCATCTTTCTCTGCAGGATTAATAGGCTCTCCTCAAACTGATGGAAGCAGCAGCCACAGCTACCTCACAGCATTGCAGAGTACACCAATCTGTGTAAACCAGTCAATTACTGTAGTACTCACTACGGATGGTAGAGTAGAATGGTGCTGAGTGTCTGCCTCTTCTCTGTTAGTCCTCTCCTTCTCTGTCCGCCTCCTTATCGATTCAGCATCACTTTTCGTCTTTTGCCTCTGCTGTCCTCCTTCCGTCCTCGCCCTCGATGTCTTCAGTCCATCTGATGCTTCACTTTTCCCTGGTTTCATCTCCCTTTTCCTTAATGAAATGGTGAACATCGGTCTGTGTGCGTTTGTAGGCTACAGCTTGTTACTCGTTGCTAAGTGTCTGCTATGTTTTAATCAGGGTCATTTTTGAGATTTCCCAGTTCACCTTGTTGTTGCTGCAGCTTCCCCAGCGTCCTTCATCTTAGTATTCGTCCTCCTTTTGTCCCCAGTGAGCTCTGTTGTTGCTTCATTTGGGTTGATGTTCTGCTTGCTGCGAAAAAAACATCATCATTAAACTTTAGCTTCTCCATGCAAACTTTATTTGTTTCACATTTCACTTTTAGCAACAATTTTCAAGTGTCAGATGGTTATGCAGGTACCATCTCAAATATGATTACTCTTCACATGGTTATTTAAAAGACATTCACTTTTTTTAAAGTATAATGATGAATCGCAACTTTTAAAAATGAAGATTGCAAAAGGAGAAAGACTGAGACTCAACGCCCATCTTTATTGCTGACCATTGAAACTAAATATGAAACTAGAAATCTTGGTGTTCCAAATCCATGAATTAACTATTTTGAGTAATACTGAGGAGATCTGAATGTTATATACACTTACCCTGGTTGATGTGATCCATGGATGCTGCCCTGCTCGGTGTTGCCTTCTCTTGGCTCCTCCTTCCCCACCTGCTCCTTCAGTGGAGGTATGGTAACGTTGTTTTTAATCCCTTTTGTCCATGCCACTGCCTCTGAAGTCTTTGTTTTTGTCTCCGTCACAGCCTCTGGAACAGCAAACAAGAAGTTTGGTTAAAGATAAATACACATTTTAAATAATAATAAACTGAAACAGCAGTTTTACCTGGGTCTTTCTGGCTGCTGGGTGAGCATGCATTGATCTCGGTCAATGTGTGAAATTCTACAAGCTGGTGGAAGAAGATAATACAAAAATAAATAGTGCGATATATTATGTAGATGCTCAATGTCTATATACTGAATTCAAATATTGGATTATTGTTTGTCTTTCTTTGTATAGTACCTACAGAAAAAAGACCTGAATCATATAGGTGAGCATGCAATCCAAAACCCTATTAAACATTTGCATTGTAGTCATTAATTTACCTTGTGTATGGCTTGATGGTGCTGAATGTCACCATCAGGAACATCTGTGTTTGGCTCTAACTCTCCACCTGCAAAGGGTGAGATAGGGGATAAACACAGACAGGGTTGGATTCTATCATGTTGAAGTTATGACAGCAAAACTACGCAAACACAAGCAGACGAGTTTGGTCGAGTGTGATGGAAACTTCTGAAGCAATGGAGACAGGACTCAGAGAGACACGAGGAGAGCAGGAACTTTGATGGCAACAGTTGATACATGCCAAACGAATTCTGAAGAACTCTACCCACGACCCATGTATTTAGCTGGTTCTGAGAGAATAATTAACATGCTGTATAACAAGATAAAGCACTATAACACCTCTATCAGCTGACGCTAACAGGCAGGAACAGGGAAACAAAACACTGAGAGCACAGCACCCAAGGTTGTGCTCATTGAGGGGAGGACAAACAGACAGGTGTCTTGACAGTAGCCACAATGAAAATTGTACTGTAAAAGCATATTTTGTCTCTAAGAAAGAAGACATTTATAGACAGTAAGAAACCTTAAGTGAAGGTGTTAGAAAATTGCAGTTACAGGTACAAGGTATAAGGAATTATTTAACTATAATGTTTATAAGACCATGACATCCAAACCTGGAACAAAAAGGTTGCAAGCTATGTGTGCATTTGCTCAAGCCATCGCAAATCTATTTTATGATGTAGAAGCCAATCCCAGTACCTTAATGGCATAAACCGTTCTAAAGTTACGAAAGCAAACCACGAAGAATCACACAGAGGTATGGGGGCTGTGGCTCAGAGGTTTTAGTGGGCAGAACGGCAAATCAGGGGGTTAACAGTTTAACACACTGTGGGTGTTTCTCAATGTCGAGGACGCTTGCTTGGTAGCACATGTCTTCCGAGTCACTTGCTTCAGAAGCGAGGCAAGAATCCTTCCTAGCCTCGGAAAATGAAGAATTGTGGAACAGGCTAACAGGTGTACAGGTGTGCGTCATATGCGAGGCCCCGCCTTAAATGGAGCGCGATTTCTTCCAAAGATTTGGAAATTGGCCTGTGCACAAAGCATTGTGGGGATTTTAAGACAGCGGAGTCTACAGCAGCCTCGACATTTCTCGCTACGAAGTACGCCGGCCTCTGGTAGAATTCCAAGTATGCTGGACATTGGAACAGTCCTTCAGCGGCACTCGATGACGTAGTATGCTTGAAATAGTGGCTCTGGAGCAGCCTTCCTCGGCATTGCGAAACACCCCTCGTGTCCTTGCGCAAGATACTGACGCCCAAATTGCTCTCGTAGGCATGTCTACGGTTTTGAAGTGGATGTGAGTTGCTTTGGATAAAAGGGTCAGCTAAATACCATGTAATGAACTATATTGTCATGTAATGCATGGAAAGAGTCTGTTTCATATAAAAACCAACATATGTAGTTAGCTTGTTACAACGCCAACACGTAAAGAAGTTTTCGCCTTAACAGCATCAAAGAGCATTGCTTACCGAACATGCTCCTCTAACTTAAAAATCCCAGTGCATGTGTGTGTGGTGCACCTGTATGTGTCTTTTCAGCCTGCAGCACAATGACCAAGGGTAACTTCTCTCCTTCTGCAGATAAAACCTGGAGAGCTGAGAGACAAAAATAATTGTTATTAATTAAATCAGACAACTCAGCATTTCGTTTTGAGCGTTTTGTCTAGGCGCTGGCCTCCCTGCAAATATGTTTGACATATTGTGGAGTGATGATTCAATAACTGCCCCTAGAGCTCACAGATGCTGGGGTGGTGGTGGGGCAGAAAATCAGCAGCACTATAGAAGCAGGGCAGCAAAAGCATTAGCGAGGCAAAGTGAGAGATGGCAAATCTTGCAGCTTAAAAAGAGGGCGAGGTTTAGGAGAATGTGCGTGGCTCAAGATTTTGGATATGAAGATAGAGCTTTCACATGAGGGCTTACTACGTGTACCTTGCTCCTGAGTGTCATGGTCATGGTTGTGATTGTACAGCGAGAGTTGAATGATCTCCCCATCAGGACCCAAGATCAGGCTGCCAACAGGTTTGCCGTTCTGCAAATCTGACAATACATATCAACTCTGACAACAGGAAAAATACACCCTTTGACAGATGAATGGTAGCATAACTGTATCTTTTGCTACTTGGATTATTGTATTTATATGTCAAAAGGTATGGGTGAACTAGTCTGTTAAGTTTAATAACCCTACATGCAATTAAAACAGTATATTCTTGGAGAGACCGGGTTCTTGTCCGTTTTCCAAATCATTCCATTGTAGGTAAACTTCCACATTTCAGCTTAGATGCAGAAAGTAATCTTAAATCACCCAAATTTCATAGAAGGATGAATATGGAAGTAAACAAAGGAGTTTCAGGCAGGGGGGGGGGACTCCCACTTGAACCTTTTGCATGCATACAACGTATAACACACTACAGGAAAGGGAAAACCCCAAAAAACATAGTAGGGCCCATAAAGCTCTCCATACCTCTCAGCTCTAGAGGCAGAATACCCCTAACCACGCCTCTGCTAGGATCCCTCGATGTACAGGGATTCTGGAGGTCAAGCTGTCGATTCTGTAAGAAGGCCAAAGAGCTCTGCTTGCCTGGGCCTTTCCGTCCTGCAATACTACCTGCTACTGGAGGAGGAGGAGGAGGAGGGTTTAAAAGGAGAACCCACAATGTAAAAGAAGACACGAAGAACATGGTGAACATTTGCAGAAAATAACAAATATTTTCCCATGTCCCCCTACCACAACCTGAGATGCTGGTTGTTCCAAGGCCTGGATATGTTTTAAACTAGATATATGGTCCAGATGAGAAACAGAATGTGTCTTTGTTACCCTCCTTTTCAGGAAACAGCAGCGGGAGGAACCGAGGCTGCTGATGGAGTATTTTCACGGTGCGACTTTCTGCTATGGGAGGAAGGCAGTGTGCAGTGTGGTGTTCATCAGTCCTGGCGCCCTCCCATTTCGGCTGAAACATTACATTTAGATCGGTCTGACATAGGAATTATTGCTCTCATATCCTCTCATGTCATGGCAATGACAGAAATCAGGATTGCATTCAATTAAAAACAAATATTGATTGCCCGGGGTTGGGAATATATCATAATAATAATGTGTAGTTTTCTAGTAAAAAGTATTTTACTGTTTCCTTTTACTGTTATTTTAATAAAATATAAAGAGAGAATGTAGTGAAGTAATTCCAATAACAAATAAAATGACGTTTCAAGAAAGTAGGCAATTAAATGCCAATCAAAGTTCACTTGAATGAAAAATGAATTAATTTCTATTTTTGAGCCATTCGTCCATGTTTTGTTTTTACAAAGAAATATTGACGTAAATTGAGGCAGTTTCTGTCATTTGCATTTTGTTTCATGTTTTTATGTCGAGTTTTAAAGATGATAGGGAAAAAGGCATATATATTTTTGTTGTGTTCGAGAACCAAATATTTGCAATTTTAAAGCAAATTTGAAAAAATAAGGATTTTAATCCAATAAGGATGAAGATGTCTGTGTTGAAAAAAGGGATTAAAATGGTTTGTCAGACATGCACTGTTTTCTCAGTTCCTCAATTAAATGTTATTTATAAGTGGGATGTGGGTGAGCACTGAGATACTGCTGTTATATTATAATGTGGCTAAATGTTTAGTATGCTTATGTTTAGTCCTAAAGCTTAAGACTCTGAACAGTCTTACCCTGGCGGTGTTCTCCAAGCAGGGTCGATGGCTAGCTGATTGTCCCACTGTCAGAGGAGGAAGCAGGCCTGTGTGGGGAAGTAAAAAGAGCCTCATCTACATCGACTGCAGAGGAGTTGTATTATGTAAAGGTTTGTTAAATGCTTCCTGACTAGAGAGCAGTCAGGAAATAAACATTTTTTAGAAATTCAAAGTACAGTATGAGAAGGTTGAAATATATTTCTTAATTCATTATATGCCAAAATGTAATTAAACTTATGCTTTGAATGAATATGGAATAGGGCGGTGGTGGGTTGGCTTGGCAACTGGAAGGTCACCAGTTCAAGTCCCGGGAAGACCAAGTGCTACCAAGGTGTCACACACACACACACACACACACACCTATCCTGCCATGTCTGCTCCCCCTTATCGATCTTTCATAGTTGCGTTCATCATGAGTCTTGAGACTGTCTTGAATGGAGCCTGGATCATCTGCCATATCATGGAGCCAGTTCATGTTTGAATGATGGTGCTCCCCTCCTGTACTGTGCTGTGAACTTCCAGCATGCTGCCGACTCATGTCTAGATAAGTCTGCGGTGTGTGGAAAAGACATTTGGCCGATAGGTTAAACATAACATTACAACATTTCACACACATTCCCAAAGATAAAGGAGTATTGAAAAAGACTTCAGTCATTAGCATGCACCTGAGGTTCTTCTAGTTCTTCGGGGGTCATGGCTGAAACGTTAACCCAGGCCTGGGGTTGCACCTGTGAAGTCTTGTCTCTGCAGGGTATCTGGAGGAACAGATCCAACCGGACCGTTTTTTTGATACCTTGCCCCTCCTCTTTAACTGCGGAGAAGTTTCTGTTTGTTTTACAATTGATTTGGTAAAGTTGACTTTGTGCAGTGAAGCTCCTGTGTGGTTATTGTTTTCAAGTCTTGCTTTGCCACTTATTGAAATTAAAAGACCAAGTGCATCAGTCATTTAATAATTTCCCTGGCTCATACCAACATGCTATAAAACCTATGTTCTAATTTGAATTTATCCACCTATATACGTTTGCATCAACCTATATCCATCCATCCCTCTTTTACCTTCAGGTTGGTTCCCCAGGAATTCAGTTATTCCCTCGGCAGGAAGCCACTCAGGGTTCAAATGTCCAAGCAACTCTTGACTTGGCTGCACTTGTATCGTGCAAAGAGGCGGAGGAATGGGATGATGAAGGTCTGGAGCAAGAGGGCGATGATGAAGAGGAGGAAGGAAAAGTGGACCGAGTCTGGAGGAGGTGTACTGGAGGGAAGAAAAACATTAGTGCTGCTAGCTAGTGCTGTTAACAAGGTTAATGAGAGTGCTAGGGAGGAACAAAACAATTCATTAAAAAACAATGAGGCTGTAACAGGCTGTAAAGCTATGTAGAGCTGAAAAGTTGGGTGTATGACCAACCTCTTTCTTACTTTACAGTTTAAAGTATTTCAATGTTAATATAAATAATATTGATAAATGAATTGAGTTTACCTAAATATAATTGATGTGTCATTAGGTTATTATTTTTCTATTTATAATTCAAGTCTGAATTGTCTACAGACAAAATCTTGAACATTAGGCAAACAGTACATTATACAACATGCATACATTTATGGGTATTACACACACACATATACAGTATATATACACATGATAAATGCACATATTCTTAGAGGAGTTTTCCTTATACCTGGCTGTTGCTGTAACTCAAAATGGCTGCAGTTAATTCCTTGAGGGTGCTCAACTGCGACTTGTCTTGTTGAGTGTATCGCCGTACAACTTTCTGCTTTCCATCTCTGGTCACTGCGCTGGTTTCGATGGTAACCAAGTCCTGTTGACAGAAGGTCATTACAAAAATAAACAAACCCTTGGGCTTACACACACATTCACAACGCTCCACTCACTATATGGATACTTCAGTGTGATCGACTATTTAATGAGCACATAAGCAAAATAAAACAAATACTTGACACTGTACTTGATTGAGGCGTTAATTAGGAAAATTGTGGACCACCCATAAATAATGCTGAATTACCTTTTCGTCAAAAACTTTATAAAAAAGTGAAGACATTGTACTTTGGAGGGACAAGTAATGAATCACTAACATTTGTAAAAGAGGTTCGTTTGGTTGATTTATATGACAACATTGCTGCTGATAACTGTGTTGGACGCTGGGTGATAGAAATCCCCCATGCATTTTGGTATGGTTTGCAGTGATCATAGATATTTCAGTGGGATGTGGGAGACAAAAAGCCCCCTTTAAAATATTCCACAAATTCTAATTACAGACATAGACTTGGTGGCAGAGATAAATGCATCTTGAAAGTGAGGCTTATACAGGAAAAACACTGATGTCCTTATTCTACAGCCATTACATTACCAATATCCCTTGTTACATTAGCGCCAAACTGTGTAGTTACTTACAAACACACACACATACCTGGGAATAGAGTTGAAGTTGGCCCCGACGGGTGCTGTAAGTCTTTGGAAGGGCTGACTCTTCATTCACAATCTGGCGGCCGCTGTTGGACAACCGCAGAAGAGAGTCCCGGGACTTCCAGATAAAGTAATCCTGTTGGTCGATTGATTCAAAATATCGAATATATGATGAATGTAATGATGGACTGATTGATTAATGAATGTCTGCTTGATTGAAAGCTTGCCATGAGAGAAGGCATAATGGAAAAACATTTCATAACATAAATACTAAACCAGTAAAAAAAAAAAAAACGAATTGACCAACATACAACTTGGGTATATTATAATAATGTGTCCTCCAATATTGGAAGGCTACTATTAAAGCATTTGCAAGTGTGGGAGCACCTGTGGTGTGAAGCAGACGTCCAGCCGACCATCATGCCTCCCTGTGTTTCCGTTTGACGAGACTAATCGCCCACACCCACGACTAAGCAGGGACAGAGAGAAATCCTTCATCATGTCTTATCTTCCTGGAGGATGGAGGGGTCAAGGAGGACAGGAAATAATCCAGTTATTACATTACATGTCACTTGTTAAACGCTTTTATCCAAAGCGATTTACATGGGCAATCCCCACAGGAGCAATTTGGGATGAAGTGTCTTTCCCAGGGACACAACATCATGCTGACTGCAGTGGGGTTTGAACCTGGGACCCCCTGATTCAAACACCTATATCCAAACACATACGCACAACCCACTGCGCCACGCGCCGTTATCAATAAATTCCAAGGTTAGAAATCTAAATCATTAGAATGATGGTTCTAGTACATCAGGTAAACCCACTGTGACATTTCTGTTGAGTTTTCCTTTTCTTGTCTGTGTTGTTTTTTTAAATGCAGTTAAATTCACAACTTTGATTTGCCTGTGGGTATGAGTGAATTGGGTTGAATATTGTTGAAGTGTGTGTTGGTGAGAGCCCGGCAACCGGTTCAGGTTTACCCTGCTTCTTGTTAAACAACGTGTTCTCGGTACGGCTGCAGGTTACTGTAACGGAACGAGAAAAATGCATGCATTTTGATCATTTAATTAAATTCTAGATAAATGTAAGTGTATAGTTAGAAACATTTATCTGGAATTTAATTGATGCTGTGTTATAGAATAAATAATAGATATGATATTATTTTGTTATAAAAATGCATTGAATACTGCAAGGTCACTATAATACAAAAAAATTAAATAAAAATTATATTTAGCTATTGAAACCAGTGCATGTTAAGTCATTGTGGAGCACAATTCATTATCTCTGTCTGTATCTCCGTCTAACCATACTTTACTATAAAAAGGAATAACAGTGCCTTTAATGCAACAACTCCATATAAAAACGGAAGAGGCAAACTTTCAGTGAAAGTCATAAATAGTCAAGCTTTTAGTTTAACTAGTTCTCAATCCGACTAGCAGTGAATATAACAAAAACGACATTTACTCAAAAATGCCTTGGAAATAAAAATGGTATGCACCCTATTTAGTTTATCAGATCCTCGTAATATCTTTTAGATATTTTGCATGTTTTAAAGCATACATGGGCATTAAAAGACAAAACATTGGACATACCTGTCTCCCTGTGAAGACTGCCCTGTGTGTGTGATTGATTCCTGTTGCTAGGTTGTAGAGTCGGTACTTAGTGTTCTGTTGCCGTGGCGCCACACACACACACACACACACACACACACACACACACACGTGATATCATCCAATCAGAGCAGACACCATGGAAACCTTTGATCTCTGGACACACACACAGGTGTTGTGCTGCGTTCACACCGGACGCGATGCGAATATTCGCTTCGCTCTAATCGCTCGAGTTTCACCGCGGCTGCCAGCTGTGTTTACTTGCATCATTCAAACAAGACGCGCTGGCTCGGGAGCTATAACTACAACAAAATGAACATATTTTACCGTGATTTAATTGTAATACACGTTTCTAAATGATGCCGACGTAACAACATACTGATACCGGTTAGTAAAAACCATGAATTAATGCTTGACAAGTCTGCAGACAAGACGGCAGGGTTTTTTGTTTTCTGAATGGAGATTGGGTCGACCAGGCTAAGCTAACGCAGTATATGCTCATTCCACACTCATAACAACGGCCTACAGACATAAATAAACCAGCGACTGTATTCTCCATGACACAGACAGTCTGTGGTTTGTACTTGTTTAACTTTTGTCTAGTTTCTGAACAGATATGAGGAGCTGTGAGCTCTGAGTGCTAACTGCTAACAGCTAATGGCTGATGTTTTCTGGTTGAACGTCAGTAACGGCAGGCTGAGATCCTCACCTCTGATTGGCTTCCGCGAGAACGCGTCACGTGAATTTGAGGCTCGAGTTGAAAAAATTGAACTCTCGCGTTTGACGCGGCACAGTTCAATAGCCTCAATCGCGTGATTCGCACCGCGTCCACCGCTTCATGCTCGCCGTCGGAGCGAATTCGCGTCTGTCATTTCTTTGAAATGTTAAGCTTTTTCTGCATTTTTGTAGCTAAAAGCAGCTATCATTCAGCTAATAACATATTCAGCTTTTTCTGCATTGTCAGCTAAATTCAGCCATAAATGTTCAGTTTACAGCATTCGCACGCATTTTCTGCAGGAAATGCATTATCTCTGCGAGCAATCATCCTCCGAGTTTCTTTTTTAACCCCGGCAGAACATGCAGGTTTTATTTCGGACACTGTGGGTCTGGTTTGTTTCTTTAACTCATGTCTCTGAAGTGTTTGGCTCCAATCACCAAACAGGTCATTGCAGCATTACCCATAATCCCCTCTGTTTCAGCCCTGTTTCCAAAGTGCTGATTCTCTGTCTGTTACTTTAGATGAAAATAAGGAGTCCCTCCCCACGCCCCTCTGAGAGACATTTGGTTAGAAAGAACTCAATGGTGCTCTAGGAGGAGATTCAGGTGATAAGGGGGGGGGGGGTTACCTTGGTTGCTGATTGGCTAATGGTTACACAAGCCAAAACATCGTTATGACATCATAAAGTGGCCAAAATCTGATCAGCTGGNAAAGACAAAACATTGGACATACCTGTCTCCCTGTGAAGACTGCCCTGTGTGTGTGATTGATTCCTGTTGCTAGGTTGTAGAGTCGGTACTTAGTGTTCTGTTGCCGTGGCGCCACACACACACACACACACACACACACACACACACACACACACACACACACACACACACACACACACACACACACACACAAACAGAGCACAAAAACAAAACATAGGTGCGAGAATCAGATCATAATTTTCCTGCCGGACAGGGTGTAAACTAAAGGAACGGCAGGATGAGGCGGGAGGAACTGCTGGAGGGGTGGGAAAGGGAATTGCTCCAGGTGCTCTAGGCGTGAAAAGGAACTGTGAGATGGGTCAGAGAGGGGGAAAAAAAGAACTGCAGGATGGGTGAGCAAAGGACCCGCCGGAGGGGCATGAACCTGGGGGCAGGATCTGGATCATTCAGAGATCTCAACATGATGCTTCACATTATGATTTTTTTTAAAAAGGGTCTGAATGAATGTTTAGGAGTGGATTTATCACCTGACTCAAATTGGGTTCATGCATGCTCCCATCCTGCTACTTACGTTCTTTCACCTTCTTTAGTTTTGTTTCACCAGGCAGCTTCACAATCACATGTGTTGCTCGACAAGTCACCAGAGGGGACGGGTTTCTCACAGACAGGTTTGCCTGTCATGTTCTTCTCCAGCAGAAAGTCAAAGTAATGGGCTTTCAACTTTTATGTTTCTTGGCCTAACATGGAAGCCTAATGTTTGAATAAAGTCCTAGAGCAGCGGTTCCCAACCTGTGTGCCCGCGAAGGCATTGCAAGTGGGCCGCCAAATAATTTGCAAAACATTATGATTTGTTTGGAAACATTCTCATTATTAAGATTTTTTTTATTTGAACCTCCTTTCCTTTCTCTTTCTCGATCCTCCTTAGCAACAGTCATTACAGTCCTTGACAGCGGTCGGTTCTACTGGATTTACAACGTGTCACATGTTCTGATTTGACCAGAACTTTATTTAGCCTCCGTAATGTTTATGGTTGAATGTGGGCCGCAAACATTTTTTAGATTCTTAAGTGGGCCCTGAGTTGAAAAAGGTTGGGAACCGCTGTTCTAGAGGCACTTATATAGACATAAATCCCAAGAACAATCAACATATAATATTGGGCTTAATAAGATTTGAAGTGAGTGAATCAAATTCATTAAACAGCTTCACACTTACATTTTAGCAAAGATTAGGTGAAGCAAACACATTTGTTGGGGGCCTCTGGGCCCAACCTACATTTTAATGCTGGTCACTTTGATAAAAGTAGTGTACTACCCATTTAACAGATTGTTTCCAGGAGCAGAACATTTATAAAAAAGAAAAAAAAAGAACATGTACACGCTCTTGTACTGTGCAGTTTTCCAGTAGAGTCAACATAAATAATTTCAATGCCAAAATCCTGGAAACATTTTAGAAGTTAGTTTTCACACTAAATTACAATGCTTTCTTTGATGTTCTGCACTCAACTTATATCTGGTGACTTTGATATCACCACAAACTAAGTAGTGGGGTTCTTCCGTTTTCTCAACAAGTATCCTTTGTTATTAAAAATTCTGAAAAAAATGCAACCTCAAATATAAATTCATAATAAGATGATACTAAGTTCATGGTATTTAAAAGCATCTATCAGAGCAAAAAGTTAGCATTACACACTTTTTACAAATTCTTGACATCTACCTCTACTGACATGGCTTTTGTCCTAAATTAAATGTGCCCCTCCATAAATAACTTGCTCCAGTTATCCAGTAATCCAGTTATTTTCTACATTAATAGATGAAGGTCTAGTTTGTTAAAACTCTCAAAATAGTAGGACATGCTCTCATAATTACCCAGAGTCCGAAGTGACACCTTTACAATGTAAAAGCTAATGATGTAAAAACTAAAATATTCAAGATATTGTAGTGACAAATTCAATACAATAATGACTGACAATGACTCAAGAAATAGTAGATACAGAAATAAACACAAATCAATCTGTGTGCATTTGTTGTGGATGGAACACATCAACTGCTGCTCTTACCTGTGATGCCTCCTCCAAACATTATAACCAGACTGTATAATTAAAACTATAAGTACCAGTTATAGCTACTTGACTGTATTGACAAACAATTCAAAAGACAAAATCAACACCAGACCAATCTTTATTTTAGGGTGCCTCTTCTTTTTTCTTTTTTTTTACTAAACCCTCAGATATGAGATATTAGTAATACAGTAATAGCATCAATCTAAAAAAAAACTAAGCAATTCAACAGTTAACTTTATATTTCTTATTGTCCAAAGCATTTATTACACAATTTGTTCCCCTCCCATATTCACAGTGTTGGGGAAATAATTTCCAAGGCCCATAACTTTGACCCAGTTTATCAGTTCATACTGTGCTGACTGAGCACACGCACCTGTAACCTTGGCTGTTCCTTCCTGTTGGCGTCAGCTGATAGAGGTGTTAGCACTCTCTTGTGTTAGCGTCTCAGCACCCACCGGTCAAGCTGCTCCACTGTCTCACATGGTGTTCCTCAGGGGTCAGTATTGGGTCCACTCCTATTTATTATCTACCTACTCCCCCTTGGCACTATCCTCCGTCATCATAATGTCCATTTCCACTGTTACGCTGATGATACCCATTTTCCCCTCTAAACTGTGGGTTTGCTCTGGAAGTTTTTCCTTAGGACAGAGGGTGTCGTATTGTCATACTGATATTCTGTACAAACTGTGAAGTCCACTGAGACAAATGTAACATTTGTGATATTGGGCTATTATAAACATTGATTGATTGATCCTCCCCTGCCTCCAACCTCATCATTGATGGCTACTCCATCCCCTTCTCTGGCCAAGTTAAGAACCTTGGTGTCATCCTGGACAGCTCCCTCTCATTTTCACCTCACATAAATAACATCACCCGGACTGCCTTCTTCCACATACGCAACATCTCCAGACTCCGCCCATCCCTTTCTCAATAAAACACTGAAGTCCTGGTCAATGCATTTGTTACGTCCCGCATCGACTACTGTAACGCCATCCTCTCAGTCATACCCACCTCAACACACGAGATTACACAAATTATTGAGGGAGATAATAATCCCAGGACGACTCGTTTGCTACATAATGAGCTAAACACAAAACGATGAGTGCTAGTTGACATCATTCGTCAAGTTTACTTTGAAACCTCTTACTCGAAATTGGAAACTCAACTTGCGGGTTTTTCGAAAATATCAAACAGAACTTGGAAAAATTAATCATTTACGCCTGCGCCATTGACATATAATCGGCCCGAAATAGTGTGTGTGTGTGTTGTGTGTGTGTGTGTGGTGTTGTGTGTGTGGTGTGTGTGTGTGTGTGTGTGTGTGTGTGTGTGTGTGTGTGTTGTGTGTGCCTGTGTGTGTGTGTGTGTGTGTGTGTGTCCAAATACATCCGAAACATTCTACTCGTCCGATTCCAAAAACTACAACTATGCCTAACTTGGCCCTATCGGTCAAAATCCTAACAACCTACTCCTACCCTCCACTACACAAGACCCGTCCCGTGAACCCACTACTAGGCCCGAGTCCTCGAAAGACATTACCCAAACATTCAATAACGTACTTTGA
>NW_011352054.1:851554-862396 GCF_000735185.1 Notothenia coriiceps | reverse complement strand
AGCTTAAAAACATAGTGGCACCAGATTGCTCAGTTTCCATTTAATGCAGACTGATTCCAAGACAGTGGAGCTGCACATCTAAGCTATTCTTCCTAAGACAGTCCTCGCAGTTGGCACATTTAATAAAACTACAGCATGCGATCTCAGGCAGTAGCCACTTACAATTCGCCGTGAGATGAGGGAGCAGATGTAGGATGGAAGTTTGAACATACATTGCCAGTTTATAAACCTCACCGTGAGTGCCTACTAAAAAAACTGTTGCTTTCTGATGGTTTTATTTTTGAAATAATTCCGTCCGAAGTGTCCTGTAAAAATGTTGGTTCCAACAAATGTTTATGAGGCAGTGGCCAGCCGTCATCTTTGAGGGCCTCAGATATTCTACAAAATAATATTTTAAAACATTTTAAAAAAAATTTTTTTTTTTAGTTATATTTTTCATTAGTTTTACCAAAATAACTTGATTTAATTGTATTTAAAATAACATTTCCAAAGAAATAAATCCTTCGAATCTGCCTATTCAGTTTCTGTTGGAATGTGAAGGGTTAAATGAAAGAAGCTCGTCACTGTGAAGAGAGGAGCTGTTGGACGTCCAGGCGGTCCAGCTATGAATTCACAGGGTGGGTGTTATTATCGCGGACTTTATGACAAGTTCCGCCCGCTGTGAAACTTTTCTTGTTTCCATAGCAACAACAACTTCCTGTCAACAGCGTTAACTCGCCTTCAAAATAAAAGCATGCCAAATTACACTTAACCCTTTCATGCATAGAGGTCACTACAGTGGACAGCTATTCAAAAGGTGTTTTCTTCTATATGCATTGTTTTTTTCTCCAACGAGGCATTCTGGGGCAGCATAGACAGGTATTTTCTATGATAGAGTTTTACTCGCTACAGCACAGGGTGTACTTTGAGGGTTTTTGACTCTGCAGACCGTTTGCATGCAGAAAAACCTTCATAACACACAAGGGGACGGGTAATAACCGGAAAAGCATGACATGGGACCTTTAAAATAGTTGAAAGTCACTACAAGTCTGGGCATGTTGAGAGCTGTACATACGAAAAAGGGGAGTTAGTTGGTTCCGTAAGAGCCAGGACCGGCTTTACAAGGTTTCGGTTAATGACATCACTTACGCGACTCTGGGATTTGTAGTCTTTCTAGTTGCGTATTTTTCATAGTTTTATATTTCAACAGTTTTACGACAAACTGTGACTTTTTTGACATGGAAATGATTTTTTAAGATTGACAAACATCATGTGTAATTACGTTGGCGACAAATTACTAAACGGGAAGTCGAAAGAATAATACTTTCTCTCCCCATTGACTTCAATACATAACTTTTCCGAAATAAGGTCCCATGGGGCGGAAGTAGAAGGGCGGGACTTCGCCTCTCAGATGAAATACTCCCATAGCATTTCGCTTTCCCTGTGTTTTCCTTGAGTTGCAATGTCTGCTAAACTGTTCTCCGTGAACACCGTCGCTTTTAAATGTTTGAAAACTCTCCAAGACTGTTCTACACGAGGGTTTAGGTAAGACGCTCCGGATATCTTTATTTAAAAAAAAGCATAGCAGCAAAACTTTGTCAGCAATGCGAGAGTTGTTAGTAAAAATGATAATGCATGCGTTATTTCCTCGTTGTGGTATGTTCTCAGCATTGGAGCTGCATCCCTTGGTTCAGTGAATTTAAAAGGTCGCAGCTGCCTGACTCTGAAAGACTTCAGCTCAGATGAAATCAAGAGGCTGCTGTGGGTTTCAGGGGATCTAAAACATCGGATCAAGCATGAAAAACAGGTAGCTAACATCAGTCTATAATGTAAACTGCAGTGTCTATTTGTTGATTGTCTTCAGTTTTACTGCAGCCTCAGGATGCTTCGTTTTAAGGAAGGTTTCTGTCATTTATATTTCAGTATCTTCCTCTCCTGCAAGGAAAGTCGATTGCCATGATATTTGAAAAGAGAAGCACCAGAACGAGAATGTCCACAGAAATAGGTGTTCTGTTTTTACATATAAAAAAAGGTGGTATAAAGACACTGAGCAGTTTTCAAGTGTTTTCAAAATGTTTTGTTTTTTTACTGAAAACAAGGATCTGGTTTATTGAAAGGGCCTCAATTTACAGTGCACTTCTAACCTGAAAGCTACATTACCGTCTACAATTGGGATTTTTCCTTTATTTTGAATGAAAGGTTAAAGGAAAATGGTTAATGACAAACATGATAGTGACACATCAACTTAAATATATGGTACATGCGAGACAAATATTGATAATGGTGGATATAATATTACTTACTATAACGATCAACATAACCTATAACACTCAAACATTAAATAGAATTATTGAGAACAATCTAACAGAAATGTAACTTCTGACACTGAGCAGGGCTGAGACCAGTCATCCGTGCGTTGAACGGTGTACGTCACTTGTGTATGGACACAAAAGAACTGCTGAAAAGTTATTTTCAGTGCATCCCAGGAACAAAAGAGTCTGCAACTATTTCAACCCTTGTGTGCTGCCAATTCAACCCATGAGGTTGCACTCTTTTTTCAAGTATACTTTTATTGTGTTATTAAGCAAGACAACAAAATAAACACAGAACATTTTTAGCGTGCACAGCAGACATGGAAATTAATATAGGAACCGAACATGCGGTCTTGTGTCAAATAACCATCACCCACTACTAGCTCAAACTGGAGTTGAAATCATTAAATAAACCAAATTTGTGTGCATATGTTTAAAAAACCTTCACTTTGACACAAATTGTTTGATTTGAAATTTGTTCTGAACATGTCAATGTTGTAATGAAACATGGCAAATGTTGGGGAATTGTTCATACTTATTGTAATAATAATAATAAATAATAATAATGCATTTTATTTATATAGCGCTTTTCACAACTCAAAGATGCTTTACAGTATGAGGGAGGGTAGACAAAATAGGACAGGCAAACAAGTAAGTATAGTAAAATAAAAAGGCAGTCAAGAGGGGGGGGGGCTTATGGGTAGACAGAGTTGAAAAGATGTGTTATAGTCTTGTCTATTCCGTTGACCATTAAGGATATTGATGTTCTCTTATATCATTACAGGTTTTGCTTTGCTGGGTGGGCACCCCTGTTTCCTCACCTCTCAGGACATCCACCTGGGAGTGAATGAGAGTGGCACCGACACAGCTAGGTAAGTCTTACATCTATGTTTGCTTTTCTGGAAATAAAATGAAAGTAATATCAGGCAGTGGTTTGATGTGGGTTGTAGTGGTCGACCAATATGGGTGTTAAATGGCCAATGTCAATATTTAGAGCGCATGATAGCTGATGACCTATGCATATTGTCGTTATCTGATGAAATATAACAGTTTCAGAATATCAATAATGCTGAACCTAAATAAAAATGTATTATAAATATAATTTTTTTTATTATTTTGTGCTCTTAACAACAGCATTTATCCACAGAAAGCAGCATCTCTTTGTTTCTGAGATACACAAAAAAACTGTAAACGTACATGATAAAAAGTAAATAAACAATGTTAGTGTAGCGGCCCTTCTGGTGTTGGCTCAGTGAAATACTGTATTAAAAAATGAATCAGCCTTGTGTGCACAGGCATTGGTCGAAGCCTATTTTCTCAGAACGGCATTAATCAGTCTACAACTTGTAGGTTTATGCACACTACATTTTGATCTTTGTATAAGAGAAATCCTAAATAGCATTGCATGTTTCAGTGTAACTTCAATGCTTGTGAGTCTTCAAGGTGGTTACAGTCATGTTATGTTTCCACTGCTGTGGCTCATTACTGAGGCGAAATAGGAGTGTTTGTGGCTCTCTATATTAATCACAGCAAGCTGGGTACATGCATGCCTTTGTGATTCCTAAACTCTTTCCACAGGGTTCTCTCGGGACTCTGTGATATTGTCTTGGCACGAGTGTACAGCCATTCCACACTGGAGGAGCTGGATAAGGAGGCGTCCATCCCCATCATTAACGGCCTGTCTGAACTCTACCACCCAATCCAGATTCTGGCTGACTTCCTCACTTTACAGGCACTGCAACTCCTACACATACTGCATTTAGGGAGAGAAACTCCTTCTGGAGGGAACGTTAAGCTTTTTGCATTTGCAGACCATTTATAACATACTACAGCAGGGGTGTCAAACTCAAGGCTCAAACTCAATATATATATTATATATTTATATATGTATATTTATATAGTTACAACCGGCCCTTTGAGTGCAACCATAATGTTGATTTGGCCCGCGATGAAATTGAGTTTGACACCCCTGTACTACAGGAAAGGGAAAAGCCTAATAGGGCCCCATTAAACAGAACCATGCCATACCAAACCTTACCAGAAGGAGGCCAAATAGTATAAAGACCCTGGGGGTTTATTGAAAGATCCTCAATTGACATTGTACTTGTTTTATGAAAGATACATTCATATTTATATTTCTGCTTTCCTTTTTGAGTCATTTGAAAAGTTAGCTTTTTCTTCCTGCAAATGTTAATGACATAGTGATTTCTAAACACCACTAATTCTCTTCCAGGAGCACTATGGGTCCCTTAGTGGACTAACAGTGAGCTGGATTGGCGATGGGAACAACGTGCTCCACTCTTTCATGATGACTGCAGCTAAATTAGGAGTTCATCTTAAAATTGCTACACCAAAGGTTTGCATTGTTTTATTTTCTCATGTACAGTTTACCTCTAATTGTACTGCACTTCCTGTTATCTGTAGTAGATTCTTGTTTTTGTAGTTGGCGAGTATAGAATCTCCCCACTTGCCTTTTGCAAGCAGGGCCATTATCATAAACTGACATCGAAATGAAATCAGCATTGAACAGGAAATCGAAATGTAAAGCTACTTGGTGAAAACGGCCCAACCACCCCTAAAGCTAAAACTGTATATTTATCCCCAGGGGTATGAGCCAGAGAGGAGTGTTATTCAAGAGGCACAAAGGCTCTCCAAAGAGGTGAGGTTTCCTACTTTAATTGTCATCATTATTATTAACAGACCTTTTGTAAAATGACTTACATTACTTTCCGTTGTCTCAGCATGGGACCCAGCTTGTCCTGACCTCTGACCCGATGGAGGCCGCCCACGGCAGTAATGTGTTGGTCACCGACACCTGGGTCAGCATGGGACAGGAGGAGGAGAAGAAAAAGAGGCTCAAAGACTTTAAGGGTTACCAGATTACAATGCAGGTGAAGGATATAGTCATATTCATATTAAGATGCAACTTTTTGACGCCCTCTTTTCAGCCTGAAGAGGAAAACATGTCACCGACAACATGCGAGCAGGTTTGTATTAGGCCATTTTTATATCTGTGCCTGTTCTAAAATTGCTCCCTTTTGACAGCTGTAAGCACTACCTAACATAAAAAACATGCTACTGACTGTACACAAAGCATTTAGCCAATTGTTTGTGCGGTAAACTCCTCAATACATACTTCATCTGGCTTATCAATCAGCAAGCAAGCTTTGACTAAAATGTGTGCACAGGACATGATTACATAGTTGTGATTACAGTAATTATGTTGGTCAATAATAATATGTACTACTTTGCAAAGGAGGTTCAAGGTTCTTTATTTTGTCATACGAACGTAGCTACAGTGTAGTTATGCAGATGAAAATCTTAGGTTACAGGCTTCTCCAACAGTGCAACACAGATAAACAGAAAAATATAGTGCAAGTAAATAGTAGAGTAAATAGTAGAGCAATTTCAAGTTCCTCATAGGAGTAAGACCCAGCATTCCCATGTGCCCTAAGTCTAAATATATTATGATATAACAATGCCTGTAAATCCTGATTATATTATTGATGGTATCATTTTCTGAAAACGATTATAGTCATATTTTAGTCAATAAGAGTGACTGGATTTGTGTCTGGCAAGTAAATATTTGCATAGAAGCAAAAAGGTGAAATGTGTCTTTACTCTATGTTTGCACTGGACCTCTACAGACAGGAAGTGTGGCCAAACCAGACTGGACCTTCCTGCACTGTCTCCCCCGGAAAATGGAGGAGGTGGATGATGAAGTATTCTACTCATCCCGCTCCCTCGTCTTCTCCGAGGCAGAGAATAGAAAGTGGACAATTATGGTGAGAAACCTGATTATTATTATTATTACTATAACTATGGGTTTCATTTGATCCTGTCAGTATAGTCTGTTCCTCAAGTTTGATTATCCGTCTATTATATATATCGTCACAACTGTCTTCTCTTTCAGGGTCTGATGGTTTCTCTTCTGACCGACTACACTCCACAGATCCCCATGCAAAAGTTTTAACGTCAGGTCATACGGTGTAATTTCACACATGATGGCAATCAGCCTGAACGTGACCAAACACATTCCCTCGCAGTCTCCACACATGCTTTATGTAGCACCTATAAACCCTAAGTGTTGTTTTGTTATTTTTTGAGGAAATGCACATAGGTTGTGTGCCTGAACCAAATAAATGTATAATGCCACGCTACCATTGACCACACCACTGCTTTTGTTTACTTTTAGCCTATTAAGTATACCATACAGTTTTTAATGGGTTATAATAAAATCTATTTGTAAACAATTGAAACTATCTTGTGTATTTGGTTTTAAAAGTCATTCATATATTACCATTCAGTGTTTAAAATGGACAAAAGCACAGGTATCATAAATTCCCTTAGTGAACATTGTGTTAAGGTTAATGCCCCTCGCCCTTGGTTAATTATTTTTCTGAATTTATACTTATGTGCCTTTCACATCATGGGCTTCCCTTTTAAAATGCCCATTTTTAGTTATGTGTATTGTCCCTAAAGAGTCGTTGACAAAGTACAAATGATACTAAATAATCAAGTTGTAGTTTTTATTTTTCATTATTGAGATCAACAGAAAGATAATTCTATGCTAAACTACAATGGTTCCATATTCAAATGCTCTGGCTTGTTAGTGAATGACCAAGTAAGTGTGCACACATACAATTTAATTTTAAACCATGAAACATACAATTTACTGGTACGTTATTTTTTAGTATTACAGGGCTATTAACACTATTTGACTGTTATGTTTTACAGCATATTTCTATGAAAGTGCTAGAGACCACCTTTAACGAACTATTTGGCATATCTATGTTTATTTCCACGTGTATATTATTTTGTCTACCTCCTGTAAAGGTTGTACTTTTTAGACAGAGCGCGCCGTCCAATGGAAGCAGTCTGTAACGACTCTGCTCTCTGATTGGATAACGTAAGTCGACGTGCTGACGTGTTGTTGATGTGCACGAGTCTTTGATCCACGTGGGTGGTCCGGCCAGCTCATTCATAAACACCAGCAGCCTGTCATTAAAATAAATACAAATGCGTTGATAGATTTTTGCTAACATGACTACAATGCCTACAGTACATGTATGATCGGAACAGGATCAAACTACTTTTAAGTTTTCAACGCAGTGTCATGATTATTACAAATCAGCATAACTTATGCAAAAGCACAACGAGTAACACACGTTGACAGTGTTGTAAAGTAATTAGCCTTAGCACATTAGCTTAAGTCCTGTACTTAAGTACAATTTTGAGGTATTTTTACTTAACTTGGGTATTTAGATGATTTGCTACTTGTTACTTCCACCCCACTACATTTCAGAGGTAAATCGTGTTGTTTTACTATAGTGTTTATTACCTTTACTAAAGGCTTTAGTTACTTTGCCGATTTGGATTAATGATGACATTAATTTCAGTCAGCTTTGATGACACTTTAGTTTAATGCATCAATATTTATAATCAAAACATACAATATCCTATTCTGAAATCGGCCGAACTGCATAATGAGTACTTTTACTTTGTACATTAAGTATATTTTGATGCTAATAATTCTCGTACTTACTTGTAACAGATTATTCCTACACTCTGGTACTTCTACTTGACCTAAGTACAAGATCTGAGTACTTTGCTATAATATGAAAACAAGAACATTCTGAGTGTGGACCACCCACAAAGTGAAGGAGTCTGAGAGGGGAGTCTGAGGAGGAGGAGGACGCCATTGCTGCAGCTGGCCGTCTGTGATTGAGGACAAACGTTATCAAACTTCACAATGTTGAGGGGGCTTTTTGTACATTATTCACACTCAGCATGCTATTACTGAGTTATACTTTGAAATTGGACCAGTAGGATGGACGGTTTGTCTTTGAGTAGGACACAATGTGGAGCAACAGCGCCAAACCAGAGCAGGTAAAGAGCGCTGTGTTTCGGGGGGACAATGGGAGAAAGTTTCAGCTAACCTAGGCTAACTAACGGTGGTTGTTTTAGCTATTGGCGTTACTACTGACTCTACACTTTTACAAAGTCCACATTTGTCAGCAACATTGAGCTATACAGTAACCTGAACTGTTGCTAACTTGTAGGTTAAACTTCATTTTTATCTTACTTTTAACTCTCTAAAAAGTTAACGCCATGGTGAGAGATGTTAACACATTTGCCTTTATGCTGAAAAAACTATTAAATAAATAACGGTGGAAATCTGACCGTTGGTTCGAATTCAAACGCACTTCCATTTGCGGTACGTTGCTAAGCAATAACTGAAACTAATTCACAGGCGGTTTAATAACGTGGATTCTTTTTTTTAGCCTCCGGCCGTTTGATTTTAGTTTCAGCTTGTAAATAATGGGTGAGGTTCACGTTTTCATCCTTTGCTTATCGTTCCGGAGGATGATACCATTTTAAACTAGGAGCAGTACTGAGTATCCAGATCCTTCTTTTATTTAAAATAGCAACAACTATGTAAAACCACACATTTTTCGTCCTGCATTGAGATGTTACAAACGTTATTTTCTCCTTTCATTGCTATATTATTTATGTAATTGTTAGAAATTGCCCTTTTGCTGAGCTAATGTTATATTTATTGACACTTACTAGTTAGCCTAGTTAGCCTCTAACACATATTCAGAAAAAAGGATAGAAATGAATTAAAATTCAGAGTTAACCCACCCAGAAGTAAATAAAGGTGTCAATAGTACCTAACGTTTATTCAGCAATTTACCAAATTATGAAATACATTGTTGTATTACTTAGGATTTTGACCAACGTAGTTAGTTGCATTGCTATATTTAGTGTTTTTTGTTTTCCTTATAAACCTATGATTTGTTTTGTAAATTATCCTTGAATCCTTACAAAACTGCAAAGTTACAACAGCAGTCAGATAAATGTAGTGTAGTAAAATGTATAGAATAATGTTTCCCTTTTGAAATGTAGTTGAGTAAAATACTAGAACAAGTATCTCAATTCTGTTTGGCACTGTATTGATGAAATGTACTTAACGTTACAATTTTTTTTGGCAGCCAACGGTAGGACGGTATGGCTCTTTAACAGTCAAATTTCAATACTTTTTGATGATTTCGTCCTATCCACGTCCTTTCACTTGCAGTCTCCAACCGTCCCTTCACCTGTGTGGTGGCCCAGCCTGTCACCATGAACAACAGTAGGAACTGTACCTCGGTGGGGCATGGGGAGGGTCTGGCTGCCCTGGAGTCCGTCTCCATCGTGACCATCACACTCCTCGCCGGCCTGGGGAACTTCATGATCGTGGCGACCCTCTATCGAAGGCCTTATCTGCTCACACCCAGCAACAAGTTTGTGTTCAGCCTGACCCTGTCCAACCTGTTGCTGTCCATGCTGGTGCTGCCATTCGTGGCAGTGAGCTCGGCAAAGAAGGAGTGGGTGTTTGGGGTGGTGTGGTGTAACTTCACTGCCCTGCTGTACTTACTCATCAGCTCGGCCAGTATGCTCACCCTCGGAGCTATTGCCATTGACAGGTTAGTGCTGGAAAATTAAATTCATAGGTAATATTACATTTAATGTTCTGTTGGTTTAGCAATACGAGGGACACCTAAGTAACTAGATCTAGAGGTTACAATATACTGTATATCAGGCCTAGTATTATTATGGTGTACGTTACATTTGGCAGGTTCAGAGCTATGTTATATTAAATCATTGGTTCCCCTAAAGAAGAGATTTGACAATGTCCAATGGGCCTCTTTTTACTTGTTCCCCCCATTTCACTCAAAAGTGAAAGACATACATATATTTTCAATAGTTGGTTACTGTGAGATGCACTTCCAGTTGTCTGGGATTGAAATTGAATACCACTCTGGTTTAATTATATTCTTATTCCTGGTATCCTTAGTAAAGATCTACTGTTAAGCACACAGTCCTTACTGTTCCCACTGCTTTCCTAATTACCTCCGTCACCTTGAGGAATTTGTGTTAACAGTGCATGTATTTGTTCTCCTGCAAAACCTCCTTTTCTGCTGTGCCTGTAGCTATTAAGATTATACTTTACAGAGGTCGGGGGTGGTGTTTCAGATTTTAGCTTCTAATGGCGCTTTTCCACTGCAGGGCCTCGCTCGGCTTAGTACGGTATGGCTAGGCCTTGTTAGGCCAGGCTCACTTTATGCTGCGTTTCCATTACAGTTTAGGAACTGGGGTAGTAACTATAGTAACGCAGTGTAGGCATCTTCAATGCGAAACACAAAACCAACATCAGCTGTTAGCCCTCAGAGCTCACAGCTCCTCATATCTGTTCAGAAACTGGACAAAAGTTAAACAAGTACAAACCACAGACTGTCTGTGTCATGGAGAATACAGTCGCTGGTTTATTTATGTCTGTAGGCCGTTGTTGTGAGTGTGGACGGTCAGAGCATATACTGCGTTAGCTTAGCCGATCTCCATTTAGACAACAAGCATTTTAAAAGGTTTTTCTCCTGCCGTCTGTCTGCAGACTTGTCAAAGCATTCATTCATGGTTTTTACTAACCGGTATCAGTATGTTGTTACTTCGGCATTTTGAAACTTGTATTACAATTACGGTAAAATATGTTCATTTTGTTGTAGTTGTA
>NW_011352054.1:846951-851514 GCF_000735185.1 Notothenia coriiceps | reverse complement strand
GCAGGGCCTCGTTCGGCTTACGGTATGGCTAGGCCTTGTTAGGCCAGGCTCACTTTATGCTGCGTTTCCATTACAGTTTAGGAACTGGGGTAGTAACTATAGTAACGCAGTGTAGACGGAGCTGTGACGTCATCTTCAATGCAAAAACAAAACCAACATCAGCCGTTAGCTGTTAGCTCCTCATATCTGTTCAGAAACTAGACAAAAGTGAAACAAGTACAAACCACAGACTGTCTGTGTCATGGCGAATACAGTCGCTGGTTTATTTATGTCTGTATAGGCCGTTGTTGTGAGTGTGGACGGTCGGAGCATATACTGCGTTAGCTTAGCCAATCTCCATTCAGAAAACACGCATTTTAAAAGGTTTTCGCCTGCCGTCTGTCTGCAGACTTGTCAAAGCATTCATTCATGGTTTTTACTAACCGGTATCAGTATGTTGTTACTTCGGCATCATTTTGAAACGTGTATTACAATTAAATCACGGTCAAATATGTTCATTTTGTTGTAGTTGCCAGCGATTCTCTAACTAGTTTAGCATACTCAGCCCGGTTGTTGGCCCGGAAAGAACCTCGATTTTAGAGAGCCAGAAAACTGTGAAAAAGTACCCGCTAGCCGGAACTACGCCCAGTGGAAACGCAACCAAAAACGGCAAGCTTAAACCGCGCTTCGCGCTGCCGTGGAAATGCGACATTAATCACACATCGATTTCTGAGCAGCCTCTGTGTTATTTGTACCAAAAGGCTCCTTTGGTTTCCTCTCCTAAAGGTGATCCTCTTTTATCCAAACAGGTACTATGCTGTGCTTTACCCAATGATCTACCCCATGAAGATCACAGGAAACCGGGCAGTCGTCGTCATCGCATACGTGTGGCTACACTCCCTGGTGGGCTGTCTGCCTCCTCTGTTTGGGTGGTCCTCCTTCGAGTTTGACTGCTACAAGTGGACCTGCGTTGCTTCTTGGCACAAAGTGCCCAGCTACACGGCCTTCTGGGTCACCTGGTGCATCCTTCCCCCCTTATTCATCATGCTGGCCTGTTACGGTGTAATCTTCCGTGTTGCACGCATGAAAGCCAGGAAAGTACACTGTGGGACGGTTGTTGTGACCAACGACGGCTCCAATGGAGCTCAGAAGAATGGACGAAAAAACTCAAGCACCTCGACTTCTTCTAATGGGAGCCGGCGGAGCCTGGTGTATGCAGGGAGTCAGTGCAAGGCCTTTGTCACCATCTTAGTAGTCATCGGCACCTTCTTTATATCATGGGGGCCATATGTTGGGGTGGTGTGTACGGAGGCTATTTGGGGACAAGGGAGTGTTTCTCAGGGACTGGAGACTTTGGTAGCGTGGCTCTCTTTCTGCAGCGCAGTGTGCCACCCGCTCATCTACGGTCTGTGGAATAAAACGGTGAGGAAGGAGCTGCTGGGGATGTGTTTTGGAGATCGCTACTACAGGGAGTCATTCGCTACGCGGCATAGAACGTCCCGCCTCTTTAGCATCTCCAACAGAATAACAGGTGGGTTTGTCATGCAATAATTCATTTTTATTGATCTACGGCAAAATCACAGACCAAAATAACAATGTTTAGTAAGGCAAACATCAAGGACAACACGGCTTAACAAAGATACAAAAAGCAACCTGTAATGTACATTCAAGTAGGCACAATGTCTATTAACAGGTTGTCTGTGAACTGTAAACAGGTACACTAGTGGACAGGTGGATTTATGTGCAAAGAGGAATAAATGTATTGTATGCTTTTGTACAGCTTGTTTGAAATCTTGCTTGTGTTCTTTTCAGATTTGGGTATGTCGCCCCACCTCACAGCCATGCTTGCGGGCGGAGGGCATCTCCTGGCCCCGGGGAGCAGCACGGGGGACACCGGCTTCAGTTACACTCAGGACTCATGTAAGTTTAACGCACAGAAAAAAAACACTCTTTGTGTGTCCAATAAATTATTTCTGAACTACAATATCCTTTTTTCTAGACTTATATTTAATGCTTAATCCTGTTTGGTCCTCAAACATTGTTGTTTTCATTTATATTTGGATAACAGCTAGCCAGTGGTTGTAATATCAAAAGCTGCATCCTCCCTGACTAATGTGTTCCTGCTATTATGGGACTTGCACGCGTAAACATGATTTTCAAAACTCTATTGCGTCATCCTCCCAAAGCTTTGGTACAGGGCGCCTCACATTCCTGTTTCACAGCTCATGCTTTTAGCTAAGGGTGGCAAGTAGTCATGTGGAAATACAAAGAAACATCACCAAACTCATTTGTGTGACTTTTTATTAAGATGGTTTGTACTTATTATAGGAGCCAAAATGCTTGTTTTGCCATTGCTTATTATTGCTATTATTATCTTCATTTCTGTTTGCATCACGTTTAATTCTTATTGTTTATCACTTCCGGCAATGGTCACGTGGGTGTGCTTTATTGGTATTTAGGTCACCTGTTGGATGCCGGTTTGGGGACATGACGTAGGAAGAGGGTGAATTGCTCTGACTTTCTGTTGACCGTGTGGTCTGTTGTTTGTGGTCTTTATTAAACACTGGACTATAAATGACTACGGACTCTTACGTGGAACAAGCAAAGAGCAGCTTTTAGCCTCTCAGCGGCACAACTCATTGGGAGTTTTTGCACCTATACTTATGCAGATTTTCCCTTCAATTGATCTTTTAATTAACCCTCTCTGTTCACCTTGTTTGTGTCCGTGATGATTCCCTGCAGGTACAGACGTGATGCTGCTGGATAACTTCTCCGCAGACGGGTCCTCCCAACAACAGAACCCCTGCAATCTGTCTGTGAAGAGGAGGAGCTCCGTCACTTTTGAAGACCAAGTGGAGCAGGCCAAAGGTATCCCTAATTTTGGGGAATGGAGTTTACTTCATACTTATTGAGGGTTTCTACACTTAAAAAAAATACAGGACGAGACCATGTCCTGCAGTAGAGCAGACAGCTAGCAGTCTAACACATCTGTCACTCAAAGCAAGCATGACCCAAATAATGCATAACTTTGTACCTTGATCAAATTTAAACGAGTGGGCTATAGTTCAATCAGGAGAGACTTAGTTTGTAGTTGATAACATCTTTATTGCCGTATGAACAATAGCGTTTTGGAGATTAGACCCCATCATACTGTGATGAATTAAGGGGGAGGAGAAGCCGACTTGAAAGAGAAACCCCCCGGGGGTCTAGACACTGGTGGTGGTGAGTACTAAAGGGAAATACAAATCCGGAGGGATGAGAGTTCTTCTGGGCTATCCTGCCTTGGATCTGAAAAAACTGGAGGTGAAGGAGGGTTGCATCAATTCTCCTGAACGATGCTGGCAGGGGAGAGAAAGAGCAGATTTAAACGTTTGCCGGGTGTGCTGTGATTGGCTGTGGGGATAAGACGCAACCGATTGGTTTAGCTGGGGTAAGTTGCGCCTTTGCTTATAGAGAGGCGAAGTCCCGCCCATCTACTTCCGACCCATGGGACCTTATTTTGGAAAAATTATGTATTGAAGTCAATGGGGAGAGAAAGATTATCTTTCGATCCCGTTTGAATTGTGCCACGAATTACACATATGATGTTTGTCAATCTTAAAAAATAATTTCCATGTCAAAAAAGTCACAGTTTGTCGTAAAACTGTTGAAATATAAGACTATGAAAAATACGCAACTAGAAAGACTACAAATCCCAGAATCCCGGTCCCGCATGCTGGCTCTTACGGAACCGACTAACTCCCCTTGTGTGTATGTACAGCTCTCAGCATGCCCAGACTTGAAGTGATTNCTAATTTCCTCATTTGTTTTCTCGCGTATCTGTCTCTGTCTCTCTCTCCACAAACTCTCACATGAAATGTGTTCTTTTGATGCGGCTTGTCTTAGCGGTCCTTTATCAGTCTGTAATGCGTGTTTCCAGTCGCAAAAACCTTTGACAGTAGAAGCCGCAATAAATGAAGACGTATTTACTTTAAACTGTCTACAGGGGAAACAAAAGGCTGCGTCTGCTTTTAACGAATATTCAAGCCATGGTCTATTGTTGCACCATGCAGTGGCAAAAGTGAGCTTCTTTCCTGAAAACAATCTCCCTGGATAACAATCCAGTTTCACCTGGTTGGGTTTATTAACCCCAAGATCATCTGGGGCTGTTGGTCTTTGAGCGGTTGCTGGCCCAATAATAGGCCTACCTGTTGATGTGCTGCAAGGTAGCGTCTGTAGTGGAGGACGGAGGAGGAGGAGGAGGAGGAGGAGGAAGAATGATTCAAGGCTTGGGCTCGCTAACTCAGCCCCGGGGTTTGCCGAGGTCAAGCTTGTGACATTAAGGCGTGCTGCTGCAACGGCAGGTGCAGGGTCGCAAGCAGCACCATCGGCTGCAGTTCTTTCATCGCTATATTTTAATAAATCCTTGGACCTTTTAAGCCAATTTCTGATGTCCATGTTGTAATTCAAACAGAAATGGGAGTCTACAGAATGCACAATAAACAAATCCAGAATAGGCGGCAGAGTGTGACGCTGTGATTGGTCTAACTGTGGACAAATCACAACAGACACATGCATTTATTTGACGTAGCCTGCGATTTTTTC
>NW_011352054.1:846633-846911 GCF_000735185.1 Notothenia coriiceps | reverse complement strand
TGAGCGGTTTTGCACAAAAAAAAGTGTTACTTCACATTTTAATTTTTTTGACTTGCAAAATGATCTTTTAAATTGACGAACATCATATGTGTAATTCGTGGCACAATTCAAACGGGAACCATTGACTTCAATACATACTTTTTCCGAAATAAGGTCACATGGAGGAGGTCCCCCGGAAAAGGACCTTATCGGCCCCAAATTTGACGATCGGAGCATCCCTAATTTTCATGTTGGCCATTTTTTGAGGAATTACTGTTTTGTAGCCATTCAATGAACAG
>NW_011352054.1:840639-846620 GCF_000735185.1 Notothenia coriiceps | reverse complement strand
CAAACGGGATCGAAAGATAATCTTTCTCTCCCCATTGACTTCAATACATACTTTTTCCGAAATAAGGTCCCATGGAGGAGGTCCCCCGGAAAAGGACCTTATCGGCCCCAAAATTGGCGATCGGAGGATCCCTAATTTTCATGTTGGCCATTTTTTGAGGAATTACTCTTTTGTAGCCATTCAATGAACAGCAGTTTTGGGCTCTTCCACATTTAGCGAAATGTTATCGAAATTCCAATATGACCTAGTGCAATATTTAAATCGCAGGAAGCACAAGGTTCGTTGAAAGGCTGAATATGAGATATTGTTGCGCTTCACAGATATAGCCTACAAAACAGTGTTTTACAGATTAAACAAACAAATTGTTAAAAATCCTGTTAGTGGGCGAGAGCCTGAATTGCTTTTCCGGTTGAAACGTTACTTTATGGTCAGAAAGTTACAAAACACTGACTGTACCATTTGTGTAATGGCTTCTGCATTTTTCTCCTCAGCTGAAAACAACAACACATCCTCAGTTCAAATCCACACACAGGAACACGAATCTCTCGACAACTTCGCATCATGTTTGGCGATGGCCATAGAGAGCGACGCTAAGCTCACCATGTTCGGCGAGGGTCTGGCTTTACCGGGGGGACTGTTTACGACCAGGGCAGCACCGAGACCCAGATACCTGGACGGTCAGAGACTAAGGCTGGAAAGTATCGACGAAGGGATCGTTAAAGATGACAGAGATGAAGAAGAGCAGGACATGGAGGAAAAACTAGCCTGAACACAGCAGGTCTGTACATTTGTTTAAACACGTTTATAGACTGCGAGCTGTGGTGCTTTTGATGAAGTCTGATCTCTCTACATATGGGTACTCAATACTTGAAATGATTAGTGAAGAGCACGGTATTCATTCCACTACGCTGGACCAATTACACACCAGCAGTCTCTTTCCAAGCTTTGTTATGGATTCAAATAGGAAGCCTTTTACTACTGTAACCGTAATGATCTGATTGCTGTAGTGAGCCTAGTGAAGTCTCAAATCCAGCGTACTTTCTATTATTCTTATTTCTCTGCTGCTGTCACACATTTTTGCAGCGTCAATCTGAAATACACACAAAAAATAATAATTATGTGTTCGTAATGATCGTTAGGGCTGTATCCGAATATTCGTTCGTTGGAGTACTATTCGGGTTTCAATTTCGGATATTCGCATTTCTTTTTTTAATTGAATTTATGGAAATCTCCAATAACGTAAGAGCTTGTGCCTCTTCGGGGGGTGCTAACCGTTTACTTTCTCCGTCTTTATGTGTAGATATGACTTTTCTCCGTCACGTTGTTTCCATAGCAACAACAACCGAATATCCGGAACAGCCCTAATGATCATAAACATTGGTTCATTGTCACACATTCTCGTGGCTTACTAGGACATTGTTCAAAATGAGGAACCCCTGAGCTTTTCCAACGATGAGTGTAAAAGTCGGGTGGGAAAAAGGCTTCATAGCGTGGATTGTAAACAAAGCTGCCTGTAGATGTTGACTGAAGTCTTTCCAGGGGCTATTTTAACTTCTACCCCAATGAATGCTAGGACAAAATATAGGAAATAGGAAATGTTTAAAGGTAAACTGTGTATTTGAATTCCTTATAAGAAAACCTCAACAGTGAAAAAGTGTGTATGTGTTGCTCAGGCCTGATGGTATCTGCAGAGTGAGTATAATTAAGAAAGTTCTGGCATTTCATGATTATTTGTTAAGTTATTGCACTTGAACATGCAGCGTGTGCTTGTTCTCATAGAAACCACTCAACCAGTAAAGGCAATTATTACTGTGTGTTCAGTCGTTTCGGCTTACTGCCCGAGGTAGGGCCTGAGCTGTGATGTAGTGAACAGGACATTAAGTAGCAATCAGATTTAATCATTTAGAAAAGACTGTTATATTAATGCACAAGCAAAGTCCCACATTTCATTATATTATGCTTATTGAGAAGTATACACGGACCACATCAGAAATAAATCGTTGTTTATCTTTGAAATCAAAATGAAATTGTGTTCAGAGTTGAAATGTCTGAGAAACTGGTCTTAATCTTCACAATGTGTCTTAGTTGATATTAGTTGGTACATGTGGTGTACCTCAGATACCCTCCATTTGTAAGGAGCGCTTCAGTCTTACCTCGTATCTTTGTATTATATTTGAACGGTACTATACACCTGAGAAGTGATGTAACCTTTTGATTTTCACTATACAGTAAGTATTCAAACAAATATGTGCATCAAAGTTTTGTATCAAAATTCTTATATTAAAACTTTTTTACATAAAATTGTCTGAACCATTATTATATTATGTTTTGTTCGTGTTGCTGTGAAGAGGAATTTTACAACAGCGACCAAAACAACACTCGCCTGCAATATTTAACAAACTGGGGCTGTCCCTCATTAAAGGTCACCTATCGTGTGGTGCAGTGGGTTGTGCGTTGGTGTTGGGATCAGGGTTCAGGTTCAAACCCCACTGCAGTCAGCATGTCGTTGTGTCCCTGAGACACTTCACCCCAAATTGCTCCTGTGGGGATTGCCCACAGTATTGAGTATGTCAGTCGCTTTGGATAAAAGCGTGTAACAAGTAACATGTAATGTAACCATGTCTATCAAATCTGGATCAGCTCCGTTGTAGCCCCGTTTTTAGAGATTTGGGTACGGAGGAAAAGAGAGAGGGTGGTGGGGGGGGGTCCGACACACGGACTGACGGACAACTTCTCACTTCAAAAAATGTTTAAGAAATCTAGACCGCAAAAGAATGAAACAAGCGAGTGCCTGTTTTTCCCATGGATGTATAATAAGAACTGGATACAGCGTCGGAGGCGGGGTCTCATTCTTTCCTATGAGAGCTGCTCAGCCGTCAAAGCTTGAAAGTATTTGGTACGGCTCTAATAATGACCAACATTCGTATCTGAAGAATAAAAGATGTTCTTTGCTGTCTAACGTCGCTCATATTGTTGTGGATTTTTCACAGTCGTCTTAAACTTATAACTTCCAGACATCTTTGAGATGCCATGGTTTTATTTTATTCTCCAAATTGTATAAAAGATTATAATGTATTAACATGTATTAACATGTCCCCGTCAGGGAGAAGAACCACAGCTTCTTTTTCTTTAACAATAAAATGAAAGCATTCTCCAAGTATGTTTTTACTTAAAGTCCTTGTTTACATGCGTAACTGCCGGAGCAGCACATCAACAATTCTTAGCTTTGTGCTACAAATTCAAAATGTCACACGTTAACACTGATCAAAGCTCACTTTCTCAACAAAATAATATTGCACTTAACATCCTTGCACTCCAGCCGCCATTATTCTCACACTTAATATATATATATACTGACGTCCTTTGCCTCTTGCATTCACACAGATGTAGATTATCCTCATACAGAAACATCAGTAAGAAAGTCATAAAAAAAACACAGGGGGGGGGCCTAGAAATTACACTAGTTTTCAAAAGGAAGTATTCTACACTATACTTGTACAAATCTCAGGGTTTTTTTTTTTCATGTGCTATACAGCAAGAAGAAATAGTTTTTTTCTTTCAATTTAAAATGCCCGCAGGCTACTGCTCTTCCTCATTCTCCTGTCCCGAACCCTCGGAGCGATCCCCTTCTAGTCGATCTGAAGACAAACAAAGCAAGATTTCAAAGAAGGGGACAGGAAACGACATTAATTGGTGAGAATACTTAAACCATTTGCACGATGAAATAAATGTGAGAGAGTGTGTTTGTACCTGATCTGATGTGATTAAGGGAGGCCAACATTCGGAGCATGAAAGAAGCCGGGACTGTGATTGTGTTCCTGGTTTCCTCTAGCATCAGCTCATTTCGAGTGATTACCTAAAGACAAAATAGGAGAAATTAAAAAGACAAAGAAGGAATGTGAATAATCTGACAAACGGGAGGAAGGTTTAAAAAGACAAAGTACCCTCATCTGAACAAAAAACTCAAAACATCAGCTCAAATCCACCTCATGTATAAGATCTAAAACCCTGAAATGAACTCTCTTCATAGAGAGGCGAAGTCCCTCCCTTTCCGGGGGACCTCCTCCATGGGACCTTATTTCGGAAAAAGTATGTATTGAAGTCAATGGAGAGAGAAAGATTATCTTTCAATCCCGTTTGAATTGTGCCACGAATTACACATATGATGTTTGTCAATTTAAAAGATAATTTTGCAAGTCAAAAAAATAAAATTTGTCGTTAAAATGTGAAGTAACACTTTTTTTTGTGCAAAACCGCTCAATGAACTACATCTCCCATCTCGCACCACACACCAAGACGGCCGTCACGTTGGCACATTTCACTTCTTTCTTTCAGAATGAGGCGAAAAGTATTAAAGGAGGTGAAAATCACTACAAGTCTGGGCATGTTGAGAGCTGTACATACACACAAGGGGAGTTAGTCGGTTCCGTGAGAGCCAGCATGCGGGACCAGGACTCTGGGATTTGTAGTCTTTCTAGTTGCGTATTTGTCATAGTCTTATATTTCAACAGTTTTACGACAAACTGACTTTTTTGACATGGAAATTGACAAACATCATATGTGTGTGATTCGTGGCACAATTCAAACGGGATCGAAAGATAACTTTTCTCTCTCCATTGACTTCAATACATACTTTTTCCGAAATAAGGTCCCATGGGGGAGGTCCCCCGGAAAGGGAGGGACTTCGTCTCTCTATATAGTCAGTTTCAGGACTCGGTGTTCTTTATTTTCTTGGCTAGAGTTAGGTGACACCAGCAGTTGAAACAGAAACACAATCCATTTATCGGCAACTTACACCATAAATAACATGTTAATAAGGTCACAAATGAACATGTTATATATGGTTTGTTGCACTTGGAGGTCACAAAAGTGTAGGGGATTTAATAGGGGAGAAAAAGCACACCTTAACCGACATAAATGTACACTTCCATTATGTCGCTTAACTATTTGACATCCTCTCTTTTTGAACACGATGGAATATATAATATTGTTTATGAGCAGATCAGCATTAAACAATCGATCCACGGTCATACCTCATTAGCGAGGATTCTGTTGAAAGACGCCGCCTGCTCCCGTGGCGACCAAATCTTGATATCGTAGTCAATCCCCGAAGAAGCCAGAACTGAAACACACGGAAAATCACCGTTACACACTTAAACTCCCCGTGGGATAGTCTTCAAACAGCGTTCAATACTCACTTAGGATCATTTCTGTATTACATCGACATTTTGATCAATAATTAATATAAATAATTCAATAATTCCCAATACTACTACACCACTGTATAGATTGTAATATTAAATTCTCACCTTTTTATTGTTGTTTTATAATGGGCACATGTTTTACTTTACCTTCTTATGTTTATTATTTGATTTTATTCTAAAACAATGATAATAATGATAATCTTGTATATAGCATGTTTCAAACAGAGTTACAAAGAGCCTTCACAAAATGAGAGTAAAATCTAATGTAATAAAAATATACATAAAAATCACATGTTTTAGAAATGGGTTTTTAAAAGTGATTATGTTTGCAGCCCTTATCTCCTTAATTTGAATTAAATGGAGCAACTGTTACAAAACCCAATTTCCTGGCAGGTTCAATGAAGTGTTCAGATTCTGTTTCTGAGTGGGGGTGCGGGGGCACTCACTGGGGTCGTAGGGGTGCGGCTGCAGGCAGTTCACCACGTGGTTGTCGGCCTCCAGCAGCATGAGGTGCTCCCCTGTGTGTCGGTCCCAGATGAAGATGTGGCCGCAGTCTGAGCCGCTCATCACAAAGTTGTCGCCCCAAAAACAAGACTCCTTTATCTGGACCACACGGAAAATATTTGTTTGCATTATTGTTTCACTCTGGTGTTTTAAATGTCCCCTATTATACTGTTTTCCATCAATATATTATAGGTCTCAGATATATACAAAACATGTCTCTGAAGTGTTTGGCTCCAAACACCAAACAGATCATTGCAGCATTACCCATAATCC
>NW_011352054.1:836093-836329 GCF_000735185.1 Notothenia coriiceps | reverse complement strand
AAATATCGCAAATCGAATCGCAATCGCAATATTTGTCAGAAAAATCGCAATTAGATTTTTTCCCAAAATCGTGCAGCCCTAGTCTGACCCTACAAAAAAAAAAAGCCAGTTGGTACATGCCATTTCTAATGTATTTGTTTTGACTTAATTGTTCTGCATTATAAAACGGACAAGTCAAATCAAGCAATCTGATTGGTTCTTAGCCGTGATATACCACGGATAGAATTGTAAGTTAC
>NW_011352054.1:830661-836050 GCF_000735185.1 Notothenia coriiceps | reverse complement strand
AATTCCAGGACTCCTGTGGTTGTGGACTCTCGTCTCACCTCGCGCCCGGAGAGAGTCTGCCGGTCGGGTTCCTCGGCCGCTCTGAGCCTCGCTGGCCTCCTCGAACCACGAGACAACATGTCCGACATTCCTCTGCCATCAGAGACACGTTCTGGGCTCTGCCTTCCCCTGGCATAGTGGAAGGGATAAAAGGTTAACATCTGCTGGACGTATCAAACAAACATGACAGAGGTGGGATATGCGCCATAATGTTGATTGACTGTGGTGAGTTCATTAGGCGACTGGTGTTTCCTATGTGAGGCCGTTAGAAAAGAAAGGGGGCATTTCATTTGGCCAGCATGATTAGTTTGACGAGCCTCATGCGCTTTGGAAAATTAAAACATTTCAACAAGTGATGTAATTAGGGGGTGTTTGTGCAATCAGGGTATATGCAAGAATCCTGAAGTCATAATGTAATCCCTTTTAAGGACCCTTGTTCGATGACATGTCATTCCACTTGCGAGTTCTAACCGCGTTACCTTGCGCGACACACTTTACCTCACATTGGTAACTATATACAGTATTGATTGTCCTTCCTCCTTATCTTACAACCATTTTGGAACGCAGATTTGCATTCCCCATAATCGGGGTTGTGTTTAACAACCGTGCGTAAAACAGGCCCTCGCGCGCCTATCAGCAGTGAGCCGTGGATGTCCTGTTCAATGACGTTCAGTCCAACGGCGATGCCATAAATTAAACTCCACAGAATCGACACTACACACCTACGCAATGATTAAAATTCAAGGCAGGACTGGTAGAGATACAACCTCTTTGGCACAATTGTATATACTTATTGAAAACAAGGCTACAAAAGTGTAAAACCTTGGAAAATGCGGCTTTAATGACTTTCTTGAATAGGCCTTTAGCCTTTTTCGCAAGATTGAGTGAGTCAACTTTTATACTGCTTTAAGACCCCCGGACACCCGGTTAATCTTAGTTAAAAAAACGTATTTTTCTTCTGTTATGGTATTTTTTAGATTAAAAGAATCCATAAAAACCCTTTTGAAAAAACAACAATCATTCATCAACGAATTTTGATTTGCTTCTGAGCGTGTATTTGTGTGCTTCCAGGTTTGTTTGGGCTTCTTCTCAGTAGAAGGGGAGGGCTATGGTTTCTGAGTATGTAGTCAGTGTGACATCAGCCATCGAAGTGAACACAGACGGCTGGATTTGTTAAAGGAGCCACCTCTTAATATTGGTGGGGGTATCACTGGCAACGCTCTTTTTCATGTGTAAACTGAAATGCTGCAGTTTAGGCACAGCCTGGAATAAATTCGTGAAGCTAAAAAAAACATTTACTCTCCAAATTTTGCAGCCTTTGCCAAGAAAATGCGAATATCTAAGTGAGGGGGGGGGCGGCCTTGGGGGTTGGGTGAGGGGGGCGTTGGGAAAGTCTCAAGAGGCCGGATCTGTAACCGAAGCTCTGCTGCTTTAAAGCTTAACAGCCAGCAGACACATACGCTGTCAGTTGTGTGTGCGTGTTACCGCCTCCCTCTCCCTCTCGCTCTCCAGGGCGAGCGCGTGGTCAGTGTCAGACCAGTCCCCCCCGGCCAGGCGGAGGGCGCGCTTCACTGGGAGGCTGTCTCAGCCTTGTGGGACACACACACACACACACACACACACACACACACACACACACACAACACACACACACACACACACACACACACACACACACACACACACACACACACACACACACACCACACACACACACACACCACACACACACACACCACACACACACACACACAACACACACACAACACACACACTCACACACACACACACACACACCAACACACACACACCACACACACACAGAGATAGCAGTTTGCTTCAGTCAAGGCCATGGTCAAAAATAGCTCCCGCGCCAAAGCAAAAACACTGCTCGTCTCTGTCAGCGTGCCTTTTTTAAAAGTGCCCCCTCCTGGCAGGAGGTTGCCTCCATTTTCCAGTCCCCTGGCGCTCTTTTGCAGGCAACAGGCCGAGAGCCCAGAAATAGAAAAGGGGGTTCTAGTGCAGGGACTATCAACTGCTCTTACTTAGGAAATGTCATCAGGTCTTGGTTATGGGCTTAGAGGCGCGTGAAAAGGAGCAGAGATAGTGGGATACATCAAGATAGCAGAGGGCCCTTAAGAAAACCAGGGCCACAGGTGAAGGAAAGATGAGAGAGAGGGGTGGGGGGCTCTGCTTGGCCCACTCAGCCTGAACTATTTTGGAGGGTAGAGGAACACTGCCTACGTCGGTGGCTGTATTTGGAAAGGAATGTGTGTGGTGGTTGCATCCCGACACAGCTGAACTCAGCACGAGGCTTTGAAACACTGGCACCATGATCCAGCACATTCAGACACACGCCGACACCAGTAAACACTTTTTTGAAAATGCTCACCCAAACAGACAAGATGACCCAGATACATTTAAGAAAAACACAGAAGAAGAAAACCGTTCTAATCAATAATCCATTTAGCCTGTTCTTCCTACATCACAGTGTTTCCCTCTCCGCTCAGGGCATCAGTTATCATCTCTTGGTGTGTTAGGGTTAACACACTTTCACTGTATACCGGGAAGGCTTTGCTTGGCCACACTTTCTGTTTCGGTTTATTTTCTTTGGTACATATACAATTAAATGGAATAATTAGATGCAAACCGTGGGCGCCAGACTATTAGAAAACAGAGTCAACAAAAAAAGGAAATGCTTTAAACTGCCCAATAAAGATGATATATATAAAAAAAATAGGAAGATTTCCTGCTTTTTCTCTGTTTTGTATAAAACTTAAATGAATATCTTTGAGTTTTTGAGCAACAAAACGAGAGAGAAACTGGTATGTACTTTGTGCCACCAATAGACCAAATGATTTATAGCTGAAACAAAAATAAACAACAGATAAATCAATAATGAAAAATATCGTTCTATTTATCAAGCTCCATAACAGTTTACAATTGTATTTATTTTTAATTTAAACATGCTGCTTTGGAGCATATCTTTTTTATTTGTTGCAACCCATCCAATACATTTAAATGAATTGAAAGTGCTGAATATACTGACCCAAAGACATATCACTGTCCTGCACCATTATCGTGACTAAAACCAGGAATCCCCCAACAAGAAACATGCCCGTTTGTTAAACTGGTTTCAAAATGGTGGAAGGAGCTCTCATTGATACCAGGACAAAAGGTGGTTTCCACTGCACGAAAGAAAATCTTATTAGAATGTAGCGCTTAAAATGGTAAGGGTTATTGAAATGAACTTGCAGGAAGCTCGCTGTTTTGAGTTTGCATGTTATAAGTCTCTGTACTGTATGTACATGTACAGCAGAGACTGGTGTAATATGAGGAGCCTGACTCCATGGCTCACCTCCTCCCTCCTCTCCTCTGACGGGCCCTTCAGCTCTCGGGCCTGGTCGTCTTTGGGGTCGAACAGGTAGATGTAATCGGAGGAGTAGCTGACCAGCACCTCCTGGCCGTCCGCGCTGTAGCAGAGAGACGTCACGCGGCACGACTTGTTGGACAGGTGAGCGGGGACGAACCTCACACACATCCCCGTCGTCCCCCGGCCCATGTAGTTACCTGAGGACGAAAGAAAATCCCTGTTAACCTCAGATAATCAAACTTGCCAAAAACCCAAATACCACATTTTGAAACTATCGTTATTTTATTTTTTGTGATATATTTTTTATTTACATTTCGCAGCAAACAATTACACAATTGTTTTTTCAAGACGTAGTAATTGTACATCTTAAGTTTGTCTGTCCGAAATGCCTTTTTCATGCCTTTGACATTTGTAAAAAAAAATATATATGGCCTATGAGGTTTTACGAAATCAGTCCACTTTCTCCATCGTGACACAAATAGTTCCAGTTTGTGATTCCATTGTCACTTTTGAATGCTTTTGGTAAAAATCAAGTCATGTGAATCTACTACATCAACATGAATATAAGGACAGATGTGTGACGGCGTACCTGTGGCTCTGGTTCCCAGCATGCGTCTGTCGTAGATCCGCACCGAGCTGTCGGAGCAGCCGACGGCCAGGTAGTACGGCACCAGAGGAGAGATGGATATAGAGGTCGCTGCCCGGCGACAGTTTATCAGAATGTCCTGAAGTCAGAGCAAAAACAATGAGGAGGGTAGTGAATGATGGTCAATGAGGGATTCACAAAGTCAGCAGCAACAGAGGTATTTTAAGAGTCAGTATTTCCTATCGCTGTACCAAATGACTTTTTACACTATTTTAAAATGAAGCTTCACATGTCTGTCGTCATAGTTTGATATTATCATCTTACAAAAAAGGGGGAAAAAGTCATTGTAGTTTTTTCATTGTGGTTGTATAAAGATTGGATATTTTTTAATACATTTTATTTAAAACAATAATGAAAAAAATGCATTACGCCTTATTATGTAATAGCATTTTTTAAGAAAGACAGCGTCAGTAACTCGTGGGGAAAACATAGTATGCCAGTTTTTTCACAAACGGAACAAGTCAGCGGCAAAGTGTTTCCTCGTACTTTACCAAATGTAAGAGTTCCATCTAAGTGATCAATTATTTAAAGAATAATTTCAATGACAGTAGATGTCCACTTGTTACATTAACATGCAGGGCCGGACTGGGACAATAAGTCAGGCCGGGAATTATACACCCAGCCTGGCCACTACCAGTTTTCTTTTGTGCCATTTTCCTGGATTTATTTGTCAATATTTACAGCGTTGCTGCCCATAGTGATAGCCCTAAACTTTAAATCTACTACCCCAGAATAAACATATGGACATGGGTTACTATTTAAAAAAAATGTGCAAATCTATTTAGGAACCTATCCATGTGAACATATTTTAAATGGAAGTGGACCTCAAATCCTCTAGGGGGATCCGGGGGCATGCTCCCCCGCGTAAGATATTTTTTTTAAATGTTGGACTTAAATGCATCAATCTGGTGCACTTTGAGGGGGAAATAAAGAGAGACTAAACCCATATGAAACAGAACTGTATACATTTAAATAATCATAAAATCATAATAACATGTCCATAACCAATAACATATCATATCCAATATGAAAAAACATTGAAACTTGTTTATTTATTTGTTTTTGGTTCATTTATAGTTGTGAGTGTGTCTGGGCTCCTGAACCAGCCTCACCTGTCTCCCCCTCTCCCCCCACTCCTCTTTGAGGCAGCAGAAAATACTAGTTTTAGCTCTCAACAAGTTTATCTTACCTTTTTTCACCTAGTTAACTTTTTTTTTATTATTCATGCGTATTTTACTAATCACTCCCCCTTCAAAAAGGAAATATGTGTTTACATAAAGGGTGACCGAACCGTTTGAGACCCACAGAGAACTTAGACTAAGTTAACTATC
>NW_011352054.1:827860-830647 GCF_000735185.1 Notothenia coriiceps | reverse complement strand
CTTAAATGCATCAATCGGGTGCACTTTGAGGGAGAAATAAAGAGACTACACCCATATGAAACATAACTGTATACATTTAAATAATCATAAAATCATAAGAACATGGCCATAACCAATAACATACCATATCCAATATGAAAAAACATTGAAACTTGTTTATTTATTTGTTTTTGGTTCATTTATAGTTGTGAGTGTGTCTGGGCTCCTGAACCAGCCTCACCCGTCTCCCCCCTGCTCCTCTTTGAGGTAGCAGCAAAGACTAGTTTTAGCTCTCAACACGTTTTTTAAAAGTTTCTTACCTTTTTTCACCTAGTTAATTTTTTTATTATTCATGCGTATTTTTACTAATCACTCCCCCTTCAAAAGGAAATATGTGTTTACATAAATGGTGACCAAACCGTTTGAGACCCACAGAGAACTTAGACTAAGTTAACTATCCAAACACTCAGAGTCCTTTACCTCACCTGAGCTGTAGTTATCAGTCTCTCAGTCTGACAGGAGAGGACTCTCCTCCACCTTGTTGACACCTCATTATATCCGTTAGCGCAGCTAGCTAGCACCAGATGCTAACAACAACAATACACGTAACCGGTGCACGCGCTTTCTCTCTCGCTCGCTCGCGCCACACATACACACCCCCCCCGAGCTTGAATGACACACAGAGACCAATCGAGGGCATTAGTGTATGATCTGTATGAAAGTGGCAATGTCGGCAGGCCACATCATGTAGACAGCTAGTCACCCTCTGTGAGGCAGAGTCAGACCCACATTTGCGCAGCGTTGCGTTCACAATACATACATAAAAAAAAAAATTCCTCAGGCCAGCAGGCCACTTAGCAGGCCGGTCCTCCCGATGGCCAGTCCGGGCCTGTTAACATGTTGTAGGGTAATTAAGAGGGGGATGTAACTGAGTCTGGTAAAACTTCTGACAGTCTTAAGGTCACGAGCACGAATCCCAAACACGAAATACGAGAAGATGCAACACAATCACACACACACATAGTACACACACACACACGCAGTACACACACAGTACACACACACACAGACACACAGGAAATGCTTCAGATACGGAAAATGTTTTTAAAGAGAGCTGCGCTGAAAATAAACTCTTATATCAAAAGAATGTGGAGATCTTCAATACTTAATTGTTCCTAGCTTCATCAGCCAAAGGAGAAGAAGGCCCATTACATCTTAAATAACACCTATGTATTGAAAAAATGCTTTAAACACTCCAATATACTTTTAATTATTACATACACAGGCCAGGGACAGTAACCTTCGAAAGACGGGGCATTTTCACCACATTTTCAAGTGTCAGTTTTTCAACATCACCACGACCGCCCCCTCACCACCACGAAGACCCCCACCCTCAGAGTACATGTATAATAAATCACAGACTGAAAGGAGAAAATCATCACAGTTGTCACCGTACATCTTTGCAGTCTTCTTTCGTACAGCTGGTCTTGGTGCGGAGGTCAAACCATCGCACCGTGCCGTCCTCCCCACACGACAGGAACGTGTAGGGGTCATTTGGTACCGTCATAATCTGACAGAGGGAAGAGAGGAAGCTGAGGTTAGGAGACGGAAACCACGAGAGAAAGATGTTTGTGCTCCGTTTGAACAGATTTGAACATCTCCACTAAGAGCAAATGAGCAGAGTCTGAGGAAAGGCTGGGCGGTTCGGATAAAAAAAAAATCACAATATGTTTGACCCAATACATTGACAACGATATTGTAGGGTTGACTTCTGAAGTTATAACAAAATATTAACACACGGAACATTTTGGTAAATAATCAGCAGTAATGAGGATTTATACGAAAAATCGACTTACTTACTCTGGTAAATTCAGAAAAAGGTTCGTACCGTAAAGCAAACCATATTGCGAAATCTAAGACCATACATAGTCTCATATCGCTAATTTCTATATATAAATTATTAATATATTGCCGAGTCCTCCACTAAAGAGGACAGCCTTTGCATTTGCTTTCATCAACACCAACAACACATTTGAATAGCCGTTAAGCTGAAATAAAATGTGCAGACTTTTACTCTTTGTCCCATGTTGTAAAATTGTTATCGAGCAACCAGACTTATAAGATTTCTTAATGACTTGCAATTTTAATAGTACTTTTAAATGTGCTGGTATTTAAATGGCCTGATACTAGACTATGTATGGCTTTGTTGTTGGTTGATTATTAAGTTTGTACCTGCCAAGAGACTGCAAATTGAAATAAGCTAATAGCTAAATCTGGCATCCGTCATTCTTCTTTTATTGACAGTATTGTTTTTTATGGACGGCGCCGGTTAAATGAACCCTAGATATTAGTTATCGATAATAGTACCTCATAAGCTGTCCCGTAGTGGCAGGTGAACTGACACTGTCTGTTGTGCTCGGGACTCTTCTCCGTGTTGGTGTAGTAGATGACGCCGTCTCCGGAGCAGGAGATGATCTCCTGGTCGTTGGTGTGGGGCATGAACTTGGCGCTGAAGATATTGGCCCGGTGGCCGGAGCGTATGGACTTCTTGACCTGAGGAAGACCAAGAGAGGAGGCTGGTTTACGTCTTAATCTTCTGATGAACGCGAGAAAGTAAAAAACATTTTGGGTGCAAATAACTTGAACAGAAATGTGGTTTCTACTCCATAGTTTCTCTTGGAATAAAATCACACTGTACATTTATATATTCAGTTTAATATTTAATATTCCATCTGTCACATACTTCTGTATATATAATACCTTGCTTTATATCTTGTTAATTTGTCAACATGTATATTTTCTACTTTC
>NW_011352054.1:791788-827610 GCF_000735185.1 Notothenia coriiceps | reverse complement strand
AGTTCTTCACTGCTCAAAAACAGCTTCCACTGTTTCAGCACCTGGTGTGTGGTGGGATTTTAAAGCTCTAAATGCTGCACTGTTGGATGAACAAGTTATAGTCTGGTGCAGGATATTTGGACTGGTTACTTATTCCTTTTTTATCAGTTTCAAAAGGCACTACTTGGCATTGTTGTGTGCAACACATAGGGGATTTTAATTTGGCTTTACAAAACCATATTGATTGGAATCAGGTTCATTACTCGTCCACTTTGCTGAGGTGAACGGTGTGCACGGTGTCGATCTGTGTCATGCTGCTGGTTGCCTGACTGCGTGTTTTGCAGCTGGGCAGCAGTGCTCACTCCACACTCCGCCAGCCATCAGAGCAACAGGAGGTCATAGTACTGGTCCTTGACGTCTTAAATGACATTTCTCCATTGGCCAGCCTCCAAATTCTCCTACATGCTACATCATTCTCAACTCAGACTGTATTATGTGCCGTCTGATTCAATGACACATTGGGTCTCTACAACTTGCTTAGAAATATGTTGAATGTTGCTATTTTGAAAAATAGTGAATTCCAACGCTTAAAAGTAAAGTCTAGACATGCAAGTGTTGGTAACTTTCTGCAAAGAGGTAGACTGCAGTTTATGATCAGAAAGTGTCGTGGTTCAGTTCACGGCTTTTACCTCCATCGGGTAGCAGGTTTACTGATTCAACGCAGCATGTTTTATGTAAACTACTCGTTATGTAGGATCCTTTTCAGGTGGTTCAGTGAACAGAAGTGGGCATGTTGGTAATGTTGGTTTTTGTCATGTGTTAACAGGAAGAGATCGCAAAGAAGCGTACCCGTCGTGCAGTGAAGTTCCAGAGGGCCATCACTGGGGCCTCCCTGGCCGAGATCATGGCTAAGAGGAACCAGAAGCCAGAGGTCCGCAAGGCCCAGAGGGAGCAGGCCATCAGGTGAGGACACAAACATGCTTTTATCTAAGATTAGTCCAGTTTCTTGGTTGCTCTTGAATCAGGCTGAATAACTTAAACATGAAGGGGTCATCACTTTAGCAGGACAGACATCACAAAGTTATAATTGTGGAATTTGAGTCAACTTTTGTCGGCCATCTCGTGGTAATCTGCCCCTGCTAGCCCTGCAAACAGCTGTCATTTTGCAACCTTTTAAAGGACATCTAAGAACCTCACATTATATCAATTCTGAAGAGGTCAGTTAAACTCTGTAGGTTGTAGCATTTAAATTGATTAATGTCATCAATCTTTCAATTGGACGAGGGAAAAAAAGAATTGCTCTTAGAATGTGTTTTTATTTTTTAAGAAACAATATTGGCTCTTTGTTTTGATGGTTATTTCTGTAGCATTACTTAAAGCACATTTGTTTTAGCTTGAAACGCTCTTCTGGAATCGCTTATCAATGAAGTACAATGGTCGTCTAGGAAATTACCAGCATCAAAACCTGTCAACAAAAACATCTCTGCCTTATTTTGGAACTATTGACACAACTTGTTTGTTTTCGACAATGCGTTGTTGTTGTTGTTGTTATTGCTGTGATTGGATCTCTCTAGTTGGATCTATTTTCAGCAATCTCTTCAAATATTAAGATTACATGATGACAGAAGATGGTATGCAAATATTCTCCTTGTTCAGTTTGGCTGATTGTCTCTCTTGTTTCTATCAGGGCTGCCAAGGAGGTCAAGAAGGCAAAGGCAGCAACAAAGAAGCCTGCTGCCGCCAGTGCAAAGGTAAGATCTGAAGCCATACAGATAGAGCTGTTTTTAGTTATTTGCCTTCATCAATATATGTTGGAAGCCATGTTGTTTCAAAGTTATGAATCACATAGTTAAGATATTGTTTGCCTGCTCCCTAGTATTCACTTGATTATTGAGCAACCTTATGTTTTATGAGGATTTGTAACTATTTTCTGTATTTCTTTCTGTAGTCGGCTGCCAAGACTGCACAGAAGCCCAAGGTCGCCAAGACGATGAAGATCAACGCACCCCGTGTCGGTGGAAAACGCTAAACCCGTTTCATTTGCGTTGTGAATAAAACATTTTTGTTTAACCAACATATTTGTGATTTTTCTTTTATCAAAAATCCTGGCTATACCTATGAGAAAATTGTGAAATTAAAAGTTGTAATGTTAAACACCAAAGTATGTACGGGACAGATCTCAGAACAGAATTTTCCTTTCTTGCTAAACGTAGTCTTGGGGAATAAAATCATGACATGTATAGGGACAAAGGGGTTATGAGGTCATCCAGCTCCACCGAACCATAATCTGCCTATTTTAATCTAATGATCCCTCTGCTGTAAGCCGGTATCAAACCACTGAATTCAACTGATGCTTAACAGTCCCCAAGCTACTACAATTTACATATACTGTAATTGGGAAGACCAGAACATTCTTAAGGCAATAAGATTGTCATTGTGCAAAGGTTTAGATGTATGCGGTACTTTAGCTGCTGGGAATAATCTACATTGTGCAACTGTAGTGCTGACAGTGAGCAGCAGAGGGCGACAACGTTTCATATTATCTGACGTTAGCTGTAAACTGCTCTGAAAGCACTGGGGCTGTAATAAAGGTTAATGGTTTACACTAGAAATAATCACATAGCTAGAGACGCACATCTGTTTAAAGCCTTTCACCTGAACAGTTGACTTTAAATTACACCAGTGGCGATGTATATTTTTAGGGCTTCAAATGTTTAGATCAAAATCTGTTTCGGGGCACATCTACAAAATGCATGTTTTTGTTTGCTGGTTTTAACATTTTAAGTCTACCAAAAAGATAAGTGACATTTAAGATTTGCCTAGACTTTTAACAAAACAGTTTATGGAGGTTTTCTATCAATTATATGTAAGTGGGTTTGAGATTTAAAAATGGTGGCCAAGATAATCAAATGATTCATTTTAATGGGTAAAATTCCAGAAAAACGATTCACAAGCACCTTGCAACTGATTTTCTTAGGTGCTCGTCCGTTTTTTGAAATTATTTAAAAACGATATACTATAGAATATTTTTGTTTGACAACACATTTTAAAACTACTTAAATGATCCACTTGCCTTCAGAAACTGCGATGGCCCTTAGTTTTTCTTTTAAAGACAAACATGAATCATGAAAGTAAGCAGATTTATCAATAATTAAAAGAATCAGCTGCATCTCTACTGAAGACATGTTTGACTACTTGTATTTAACTAATCCTGTAGATTAAGGTTGACCTTTAGATCAACTAATCTTTAAAGCTCTCCCCACTTTGGCTTCAGTCGCCTAATATGTACGAGATGTGAATACGGCAGGTGTTAAAGAGGCTTTATTAGGAGGACATAGTATGACCGACCGTCAAAGTGCCATTTGTTCAAACAGTCAGCAGATACAGACATATTTTAAAGTGATGACACCAGTTATTGCTCAAATATTCAGGGGATTAAAATTTATAATTTTAACTATAGTAGAAACGTGTCAAATAAAACACTATAGTTAAAAAATATATATATAACACCTTGTTCTGATAAAGAGCCGATAGCATTTCAGTGGTGCTAGTCGACTCTGTAACAATCAATAAAAAGTTGCACAGGTTAAATATGTGGCATTGGTTCAAGCAGTCCTGATAAATAATCAGAAAATAACAGCAATCTCTCTATACAGCTAGAGATATTTGTTTTCATCAAGTGATTAATAAATAATGATTTGCTCACACAGATTAAAAGCCATTAAAATGGAAGGAATCATTACATGGTAATCAAAATTGACCTAATAATCACTGAGGTACAGATGCAACAACTGCAATCTAATTATAAATAGGTAAATGGAGAGGTTACTGTGATGAATCCTTAATTTCATTTGGAGAACACATCCCTTTAAACTACGTTCAACACAAACCCGAAGAGTTACATTTTTTGGGAAATGATTGCATGAGGTACTGATTGCTACTCGTAAAAAAAATGGTGTTAAAAATGCAAAAACTTCCCAAGTAGTGCACGAGACATAAAGCATGAACTTAAATTCAAGAATGTACAATCATAAGTTGTTTAACAAGTGGGTAACTTGTGCGTTAATGACCACATTTCTTGATTGTGTGTTGACTACAGTTAAAAAAAAAATGTCTGTCTTCTTTGTTTTTTTAAAACCTGAGGAAATGTGAAACTTGAGGGAAAGTGCACATTTCCAACAGGGACAGGCGTAATGTGGTATAAGGAGGGTTATGGCAGGGTGTTAACACGGGACGACGAGGAGATGATGGAGGGGAGTGAAGTCTCCGCTTCAGTCCCCTGAAGGAAGCGCAGCGTGGCATCAGGATGAAGCTCTCAGGACTCCGGAGCCTCGAGGGCCTTTTGCGCCTTTTCCTCCTCTGCCTTCTTATCCTCTGCCTTCTTATCCTGGTGGAACCTATGAGGAAACAAATGATAAAGTAGAAGTTGTGAGAAATTAAAGTGTGTTTTGTTTGTTAACCAGCTAAAAACTAAGCGAGAGAACCGTTGAAAATCGTTTCTCTCAGCATTCTGTTTCCATAGCAACTTACGGTGCCTGCCTAACCTTACCGTTAGACTAAAATAAATTAGATCAAATATGTTGCAGTGCACTGTCACAACCTAGCAAAGCAAAATAATATTTTTTTCCGATTATGTTGTTTTCGTAATTGTGGCAGGCCAAAATCGTATTTGCGGTTAAAATACGATTAATTTCACAGCCCTAGTTTGTTTATAGGTTTCTGTGCATGTTCCTCCAGAGGGAGTTTCTCTCTGCCTGAGACACCTCCATTGGACTCCTTTGTTTACTTTAGTAAAATAGTGAAATCACTATGCAACACTTGCGCTTCTATTGGCTAGCGCTCCAACACATTATAGGCTAAGGAGAGGGACGTCTCTAAGCGGTTGACCAATCACAACAGAGCCGGCCAGCTAACCAATCAGAGCAGACTGGGCTCTGGTTTCAGACAGAGGGTGAAAAGAGGTGCTGCAGCACAGGCTAGTATGAGGAAAATAAAGAGCTTGTTGAACATTAAAGCTTTAGACATGTCCCAGGAGAGGCACTACATACTGATATGAACCTGAAAATGTGCATATTTCCTCTTTAGGATTAATATTATAGTATTTATTTTATATTCAATGTTTTATCTTTAGCTTGTTCTCCAGGACTTTTAATTAGTTTGAGGTAATGATTTCATAGCCAGCATTCAACATGATTTCTACTCTTTATGGAAAATGTTTCTTCTCATCCCCCCTCAGGAGTTCAGTTAATTGTTGACATAGAAACAAAGCACACATGACAGCTAGTGTATGTTATACCTTCACTACTGAATCAGCTGCAGTGCACCGAAACATTAACTTGTGGCCATGTTTTATAATCAGCAATAGGCAAGGAATGAATTGACCACTAGTGCTACTGTGCGCTTATCACGTATTGATCATTAGATTGGTATTACCCGAGATAAGGCCCCTTTAAGTTAAGCACAACAACACAAACCTCCAGATCCGGTAGAGCTGGGAGGATCCTGCGGCGCCGAGGAAGAAGTTGACACAAAACAGGTTCCAGTTCTTCGGGGTGATCACCAGCGAGTATCTGGACCAGATCAGGCCTGGTGGAGGGACAGGGGAGTGAAGGTTATGCACACCACTGATGGAAACAGCCTGTGTGTTAGCAAAGCAGTGACAGATAAGAGTTGTTTGAAGAGACATATTGCAACAGCAGAAGCATCAGACAACCTTTAGCACACATTGATCACATTCTCTGAACACTGAACTGATCGTTTTGATAAATGCACTGACCGAATTCACAGCTCGTATTCGAAAAACGTATTAATATGATTGACTTTAAATTAACGTACACATTACCAGGACCATGATGTCTGTAAGGTATATACTTTACTTATAAAAACAGGACAGATTAAATTCATTTGAATCTTGAAATGCTGATTTCATGCTGCTACCTTTTCTGTTACTTTTCCCTAGATCACACTATCTCTTTTTTAAACAATGGATGTTGCAAACTGAGACATTGCACACAAAGAGGCTTAATAATGGTTATGTCTCCATGTGTAGTTCATAATAAAATGGATGTATTGTTACCTGTGGCTGTCAGCACTCCAGACTGGGAGAGACTGAGTTTGTCTGCTGGCCGACTCATATCAGCCAGACCAGCTCCAACCAGACCCTGCAGAGGAAAGAGAACATGTTGTATGTATTCACTGTATGTTAACATATCATTTGTATTTGATAAGACTATATATTATACAATGATGGCGTGTTTGGTGCTTGACCCCAATTGAGTTGGGATATAAATAGCAGCACAGGAGAGCAGAAACACACATGTCTGCAGTACAAACGTATGAGGATTTTCTTCTGAACGGTTTACTTTATAAGATCATCTTCAGGCCCCTGAAAGTATTCAAGTACCAACACATAACGCATGGTTTGAACTTTGAACTGATATAACCTGTGATTAATGCACTTACCCATTTAAACACTGGAGCCCAGAAAAACACTGTCTTTGGACCTGAAATACAAACAAAGCAAGATGGAAACGTGACATTTGGGCCACAGTGGATGTTGAATTATTCGGTGGGATTTCACAGTTAAACTTTCTCCTGGAGTTTGGAGTCAGGCCAGAGTGTCAGATACACGATGGCATTGTTTTTGGAACAACCTGAACTAGGTCTCTATATTTTGCTTTACAACAATAAGCAATTCCAAACAAACCTGATATTCAACACGGCAATAAACTTAAGGACAGCAAAATATTGCAATAAAACAACATATCATATCTTCCGGTGGATACCATACCAGGACATATGAATAAACAATATGAAATAGGGAAGGTCATGTATAAGCGTTGATGTACAAATAATATAGTAAGACTTAAGAGTTAAGGGACACTTCCTCCCTAGTGTAGCTAATCCTCCTACCAGGTTTCCAAACTTGTGATATCACCACTTATAATATTAGTTTTTTGTAAACTAACCATCTGTGTGGGACTCGCATAAACTTAATTAACTTATGAAAGGTCAAATTCACAGGAGCATAAAGAGCTGCAGGTCTGGACTCTGCCATGATCTGCCCTCATATTCATGCTGCAGGCTAAACACAAAGTTAGACGTCTTGTGCCTGTAAATCATCACAGAGGGGGGGGGGGAGTGGTTCGGTCTCCGCCCCTTCATACCTGCTCTGAAAACTGTCCTTGACAACGAGTTCTGCATTAGCCTCACAGACACAACGGAGATCAGTCTGTCCCTGTGACGCACAGACTGATTTCTTAATCTCTGTAGTTAAGGTCAGGTTTTAACAGATCTGAATGTGTGTGCAAGTGCAACACGCTGAATGTGTTATATATTCCTATCCAAACATAATGAAGTCTAATGCAACAAATCCCACTTCCATGAAGGTTATAGTGTTTAGCTCAGGCTGATATAGAGCAGAGTGACTGTTTGTGGTGATGTTAATCGTTTTGCATTATACTGAGAGGGGTTTTTACAATAATAAGTTTGACCTAGTTGACAAGCTTCAAGGATTATTACAGGGTTTCTGTATTATAACTTTTTTAACTGTTCCTTCAATGTACAATGTTATATAATGAAACTAACACACATTCATTATGCTGAATCATGATTAGATGTACAACAATAAGTGTATTAAGCCAGGGATTTATTTGGTAAACATTTTTACAATACAAAGAAATCTAATCAAGCAATAATCATTTAATTCAGCTTTTTAAAATGTGAATATTAGCTGCTTTCTCTCTGGTAGTTAATGTGTTATAGTGCTCTGGACCGAAGAAAGCAAACAGAAAGCCTGTACACAGATTGATACTATATCATTTTATAATATGCTATAAACTGTGTGACTTTACACACCACTGTGTTTCCTTGATTTTGTACATTTTGTTTTGTTTTTGTATTCAAATCGCTTTTGTATCGTTTAGTCTATTTTAGTTTTGTGTACCAGGGTTAGGGTTAGGTTATTGATTTGCTTGATCTATGAATGCATACTCTGCTGCTGCGAAACCACTTGTTCCCTCTAGGGCTCAATAAAGGCTCTAATCTTATCTTAATAATTGGAAGCTGCAGCCCAGTTATAGTTAATGATATCTTTAATATGAACATAAGATAAGATTCAACTGTTTAATAATTACTTCATCATCATGAGACGAGACTATAAACAGTCATTGTCAATGTTTTGGGTCAACTACTTTAGTTATTCTGATGACAATAACATGCAAGTGGCTAAAATGTAAGTAGATTTTTGTATATTTTTTTTAACATTTAAAGTGGTTTATTTCTTCCTGTTTTTGGTGGCTCACTACAATCAACCATACCGTGTAAATAAAGATAACTAAAAACAACGTTTAAATTAAATAAGAAAAACTAAAATATGGGGTTAAATTAAGAAATGTAGCCTCTTGAACACGGAACTGATCTAGTTATATTTTAAATGTACAAAAGTAGAAACACTGTTATCATAACGTTTAAAATAAGTGATATTTGTACACTGCATCTGTTGTTTGGCACAATATATAATCCTAAAAGACCTTCCAACATGTATTAGCACCCTTACATAAGATCCAGTATACTTTGTTGTGGTACCTCAGAAATACACAACTTAATACCACAATAAACTTCATACTTTTCCTGTCATAAACCCAGCTGTTGTTCACAGACTGAGCTGCTCTCCCATCAAAACAATGACCTCAATACAGTCTAACATCAGGTACAAGCAGAGCTGATGTTTGATGAAGGATTATGGAGATGCGTACATACAAACACAGACCCAGTCCTCTAACCAAACAGCCGGATAATAAACTCTACATTACCTGCTGGGTGGTTGTACAGGGGTCTCAGTTTTGCGGGCAGTTTGTGCTCGATCTTGTCCAAAATCCGGTGATAGGAGGCTCTCAGTGCAGCCATGACTGTATTGGGAAACTGACAGAAGCTAGCTCGCTAAAGAGGTGAGGAAGCTAAGGATCTTTCTTTAAAAAGCCACAGACTTTTTAAAATAAAAGTGTTCCTTTGTTCACTTGGAGGATGGTGTCCAGTAAATTGATAGCAGGAAGCTTGAAGGATATGAATGGATGACGCTATCCTACTTTCGACCTTCCCTAGGAAACACTGTGAGCATGTTAGCGCCGCTAGCTTCTGTCTGACCGACGAGGTGACTTTCTGCACGGTGCAACCTACCAACCTCGCGAGGGGCGGGGCTACATGTTTCCTCTGTCCTCATTGGTCGGTCCGGTCAGAATCCCGGTATGGTTGGTTTAGAAAGGATTGCTACTTTTCCTGCACGGCGTGGCTCGACTGGGTGGATATGAATCAACGCGTTAACAAGTAATTAAGTAGACAAATAAAATAGTGTAGTCGGTTCTGGTTTGCAAAAGCCCTCAACAACACATAACATTAATTCTCAAAGTTATAGTCACAGACCCCACTGCCATGAATCGTTTTTTATTAATAATATTGTTTACAATTTCTTTTTTACTTTAACATTTCTAGAATATCATATTTGTTATCCAACAAAACACTTACCCTAGAATTTTAAATATGTCTATTAGATGTTTTCCTTATATATTTATCTTGTTCTTTAAAATATCAACATAAGATTTGAATGATGATCCAGGGTTTTCCTTGCAAAAGTTTGTGTTGTTATATTATGATATGCAGATAAGTTATTGTATTGCTTAACTTTGAAGTATGATTTCATTGAGGCTGTAAAACCTGTAATAAAGTACGATTTCAGCGGGTTCTGTGGTTATAACCTGATATTCTGGCCCTCTTACAACGCACAACAGCCCCAACAGGTTAATCCAGTCCTTTCTTCAGAGGACTAGTCTACAAAGAGGAAAAGTCTAAAAACCAGCTGTATACCAAACAATCCGTTTAATTGTATTTACACTTTAAATAAAAAGGCATTTACAACTGTTCACTTTGCTGTATAACCACCAAGTAGCCAACTGTTATACCCTGCATTAATGTGCCCCACTGGTTTATTTAATTTACTTATTTTTAAATACAGAATGTGAGACGCCAGAGATAATAATTATATTTTATTTTAAATACTATGTGCATGCCTTTTTTGTTATCTAATAGTGTGTTATATTTATTTTTCATCTCTATCTATACTGCTGTTACAATGTAAATTAAGGAATTCTGATTCTGATTCTAAAAGGCTACGAGCCTAGAAAGCTGCAGCTGATTCAGAACGCCGCTGCTCGAGTCCTCACTAACACTAAGAAAGTGGATCACATCACTCCTGTTCTGAAGTCTTTACACTGGCTTCCTGTGTGTCAAAGAATAGATTTCAAAAATACTGCTGCTGGTTTATAAAGCACTGAATGGTTTAGGCCCAAAATACATTTCTGACATCCTGCTAAATTATGAACCATCCAGATCTCTCAGGTCTTCAGGGACGGGTCAGCTTTCTGTCCCCAGAGTCAGAACTAAACATGGTAAAGCAGTTATTCAGTTCATGCTCCAAATATCTGGAACAAACTCCCAGAAACCTGCAGGTCCGCTGCAACTCTGACTACTTTTAAATCCAGGCTGAAGACTTTTCTTTTTGTCGCTGCTTTTAATTGAACTATTCATATCTTAGACTGCACTGTAACTTTTATCCATGTATTTTTTCTTTTAATGTTTATTTTATTAACTTTTATTTTTAATGACTGATTTTAAATGCCATTTTCTCTAATGTCTGCCATTTTCTTAATGTCTTTCATTTTTTGTAAAGCACTTTGAATTGCCTTGTGTTGAAAAGTGCTATATAAATAAACTTGCCTTGCCTTGCCTTACAAAGATGGTATTAAATTAAAGGGTCTGTCATAGGGTCATGTCATCTGTCCGCCTTTTTCCACCTCAAAAACATTGCCCGTTTCCGCCCATCACTCTCCTCCTCTGCTGCTGAAACCCTGATTCATGCATTCATCACTTCACGACTCGACTACTGCAATAGCATCCTCTCTATGGCATACCATCCAACCTCCTCAATAAACTCCAACATATCCAGAACTCTGCTGCCCGCCTCCTCACCCTCACCCACACCCGCTCCCGAGACCACATCACTCCCGTCCTCCAGAACCTCCACTGGCTCCCCGTCCGTCAAAGAATCAACTTCAAAGTCCTCCTCATTACTCACAAAGCCCTCAACAATCAGCCCCCCCCTTACCTCACAGACCTGCTGCACCACCACACCCCTTCCTCCTGCTGCCTCCGCTCATCAGAAGCCAACCTCCTATCCATCCCCACCCGCACCAATCACCGGACCTGGGGGGACAGAGCCTTCTCCGTCGCTGCCCCCTCCCTCTGGAACTCACTCCCACATCAGAGGTATCAGAGACTGCACTGACCTCACCACCTTAAAAAAACTCTTGTATTATTTGACTTTAACTTTAACTATATATTTATTTGTTGTTCCTTTCTTTTCTTTTCTCTTCACTATATCTGTAAAGCGTCTTTGAGCACCTGTAAAAGCGCTAACAAATTAAATCTATTATTATTATTATAGTCATAATACAATTTATAAAAACTAACAGTTTAACAAATATAAATACAGATAGTGTAAACAAAAGTGAAGTGATGCTTTCATCAATAAAGAACTAAAACATAGTTTTTGCATTTTGCTTTGCATAACATTTTCTGCCTCTTACTTACTATGTTAATGTATGCAATACACCTTTGTGTCAATACACCTGATTAGGTCTTCTGTACTTTTACTTAAGGCTGACATTTTGACCCAGGACTTTTTACTTCTTGGTATTTTTAGACTGTCCTATCCTATTAATGCCAATAATAAGGCTAATGATTTGTGTTATTTTTTCTTCAATAATGCTTCATGCTTTAACACTTTCTGAGCTTTTCCTGATTATACTCCGCCCTCGTCAGCTTTCCTGCTCTCTAAAACAAGCGCTCCCACTCTCTTGGTCAAACCCCGCAGTTTATCGCGATGTTTGGACACAGCTGACCGCTGCCTGCTAGAAGAAATCAAACCACCAGGCTAGGCTAGCAGGACAGACAGTTAGCGGCGCAGAGAGCAGCGGGCAGCGGATGTAAACTCAGGGGGGACCGCGGAGACAACAAAACGGCCGGGGCTAAACCTCCAGTGATGCGGACGTTGAGTGTCGTCTCACCGCAAGCTAACGTTAGCTTTGTCCCGACACACAGGGACTGATCTCTGTGGCAAAGACGACAGATAACAAGGCGACATCAACAGGAACGGGTTAGCTTAGTTTCAATGTTATTGTTAATTAAACCCCACATATTATGGTCACGATGTCCTACTCTGGAAACCTGGTTTGGGATGTAAATAAACGTTTAATTGGATACAACGAGCCCAACATCATCAGGAGCAACTATTTAGGTAAGAAACAAAAACACTTTGATGCTAACGTAGAAGAGACGACAAGAAAAACATGTGTTTATTTTTAACATTGTGTGATGCAGGTATAGCTCCACTAAATCACACGCACTGACAGCTAGACCCAACATGACTATGGTTATATTTAATAACATAAAAGCTGCTAAGTTACTGCTTCTGCAAAGTGTAAACACAGCAGGACATTTAATTGATCCATGTTGAAGCGGAGATGTGCGAGTCTACAGCTAAAGCACTGGAAAGACGGGGGTATATATTCTCTACAATCCTCAATGGTCCTTAGGTAATATGTATAACATCCCATTTCTCTTCTCTATATTCTATTGTTCTGCACTGTAGCGTTGACGCATTTTCCATAGCTGGTGTACAGCAAAGTCCATCTGCAACGACGTATCGATTAATTGATTGACAGATAAATAATGGCGAAGTATTTTTAAACAAATAACACTATGTTTTAATGATATAACATTATGTTCAAATCCCTTTTAAATAGTGTCATGCGTTCCTCTGTTGTTTGTTTAGCGTTACAAGCTGAATATACATGTGTATTCACACCTGGGTGTTTACATTTTCACCTTTTTTTTCTGACATTTTATGGATGATTAGTCGAGAAAATAATCGGTCGATTAATCGAAAATGAAAATACTCAGTAGTTGCAGCCTACATGTAGTCTGAATGCGATCTAATGTCAAGGTTGTAATGAAAGGACTATAAATATAGGATTACATTTATATGTAATCCTTTGTCATCTCTCTTTTTATGAGCTACAGCAAAACGTATTTAAAAAAAGATCCCTTTATTCAGATAGTCCATTGTTTTGCACAATAGCACGGATGCATTTCCATGGATGATGAACTAATCTCTGATTTATCAATAAGTTGGTTGACAGAAACATTATCATCCACTATTTTGATTCTTTAATTCTTATTTATGTAACTCATTATTGTAATTTGTATACATTAATTCCTTTTTCTTATTATATTAAACTACATTTCTCTGGGTTTTGGACTGACAAAATAATATTTGAAGGCATCACTTTGGACTTGCTTGCTTTAAAATGTTTGTTTCTGACATTTTGAGTTGGATATGATCGAATCGGCACGCAACATATATGTACCCTTAAAGCGGATACGTGATAGTCTAAAGCAGTAGAGACATAGGATTACACATTATGCTCTAATCCTTAATAGTGCAGCTTTTCATAAAGTATTAGCTACATCAAAATGATATTATCTCCTCATTCAGACACTCCATTGTTTTGCACATGAATGCAGTTTTATTCTTTTTAATTTATGAGAAATTGCTCTCAGGCTTTTGTAAATATTCATTACATTACATTACATGTATCCAAAGCGACTTACATACATTCAGTACAGTGGGCAATCCCCACAGGAGCAATTTGGGGTGAAGTGTCTCAGGGACACAACGACATGCTGACTGCAGTGGGGCTCGAACTTGCTATCCCCTGATTCGAAGTTCAGTGCACTATCCGCTGAGCCACAGACTCCCATATTCACTTCTCAAGTCTGAAGCATTGTCTTCTTTTTTGGTGGGAAAATTGATATTGAGTAATTGATGATAACATTTTTTTGTCGATTATTTTCATTGTTGTTATAATTGAATGATAATGAAAGCAGACACAAGAATATTCGAAGCAAGTTAAGTAATATGGAGTAAAGATAATGTAATATTATACAGAATATCAGGCCACTATATCAAAACACCACTGACTGTTTACCTGTTTATTAAAATAGAATATTTCCACATTGAATAGACGAAGGCGGTTGCGTCTCTTGACAAGCGTAGCAGATCAACTATAAATAGTACTGGCTCGACTCCATACCTATTTATTAAAAAAATATTGATATATCTTGTTACGACACTCCAGTGTTTATAAGTGTCTCAAGTGGGCCTGTCACAGTAATTACATTATCGACTTATCGTACAATATATGGACACAACCTCGATCGTCATTCTGACCTCCTTCCTGCGTTGCATTGATTATATAAATCCCCAACACTTTAGTTACCAAGTTTCCTCTCCCATTATCGTGCTATTGCACAGACCTGCTACATCTCTGTAAACAGAGCCCTACACTCCATGTTATTTATTTTGTTCAGTTGTGTAGTTTTATTAATATGTTATTTTCTTCATATTTAGGAATGACTATTTTACAATTACAATGTCTGAATATTTTTAAGAATTATAAATTATTTGCTTTTTGAAAAAGTGTACTTGCATTATTCTGTTACTATTAAATCAGTGGAATAAAAATGGTCTTCAAGGGACCCTCTTATACTTTGTGGGGTTTTCCCTTTTCCTGTAGTGTTTTCTTTAGGTTTTTGTACATATAAATGGACTTCTGTAACCAAGTGACATCACTATGTAAAGCTCGCGCACCAATCACAACAGAGCCAGCCAGCTAACCAATCAGAGCAGACTGGGCTCTGGTTTCAGACAGAGGGTGAAAAGAGGTGCTGCAGCACAGGCAGTATGAGAAGAATAAAGAGCTTTTTGAACATTAAAGCATGGAGACATGTCACAGTAGAGGAATAAAACATAAATATGAACCCAAATATTCATTCATGTTTTGAACTTAAAGGAAAAACGATGGAACTCAATAGTCTGACTTTACTTGCAGTGAAAGGCCTCATTAGTGAGATTTTTCGGATGTCTGTCTGTCTGTCTGTGTGTCTGTGAGTTGGCTGTGAGAGAACAACCTGAGAATACGACATGACCACGGTGTACACGGAGGACAGACCCACTGGCACGCGAGACGGAGAGGTTTATTGTCTGCAATGTGGCATGTCAAAGACTCGACACCTGACAGGGGTTGACCGGAGATTTATAAGCCTGTAGAGGTGGGGCAGGTGCCGCTGGGGTTTAGTCAGGGCTGCATATAGCTTGAAGGAGATATGGTTCGAGCTGTTATTGTGTTATGGGTAGAGGGAACTTGCTGTGATGTATGGTGTGGAGCTCTTGTAGGGTATATTTAGCTTCCTGTAGGGGGGATGGGGGCAGCGAATAGAGGTGTACATCGAATTCCACGGACACTTCTGGGAGGTTATAGGAAATCGTCCATAGCTTGCTCTGATCTCAAAGGAATATTAAGAAGTTTAGAAGTGGGGATGTATGAAGTACTTGTCTATAGTTAGTGTATTACTGACAGTGTATTGGGGTCTGTTCACCCCCAGTTTGGAAAACACAAAGACTTTGGGCATGGAGGCGAAGCAATGTACAGCGATGGGTCTAAGGCAGCGGCATCATCTATTTAACCACCAAGAAAAACACCCTCCTAACGTATCTGTCCATGCTCTTGTCAAAGCCACCAGACTTCATTGAGAAAGACATAAATGATGACCTTGCAGAACACACAAGCTGTTGGTTTCACCGCTGCCATGATCTATTAGTTTGTTTGATTTTGTATCATGTTGTTGTCTTTTAACGGTCGGTTTGACTTTTACAAAAGTAACACAATAACTCTGACTAACTAACCGGTCGAAGCAGCAACTTCAATATTCTGCAGATCAAAATGACTGTCTTTGTCAGTGGAGTCTGGTGGCTTTAAAGAGAGCAAAGATACTAGCTTCAGCTCCCCCGGAAAGCTCTGTTTGAAATATATTTCGCTGCGGCCCCCGTCCACAGAACTACACCGCACAGCTTTTGTTCTTATTCTCATGTCTGATGCTTTAAACTGTGGGCGTGCCAGCCACCATTTACTCTCTATTCCCATGTCTAACAGGCCAAACTCCAACTATGTATCGTTACTTTAAAGGTACAATTAGTGCTGAAAAAACATGTCATCGTGTCCATTAGCTCTTGTTCAAATGAATGCTGGAGTGTCTCCTTTACAGAAATGCCTCCACACAAATTCAGGCTTGTCTAATTCCTTCAGCCATAATGAAACCTGTCGGTGCAAGTCAAAGCTCCCGACCGGATATTCAGCTGCTGTCGCATGTTTTAAAAATGGGAAAACAACGTTCCCCACTTTGTATGAAGGTAGCTATTATATGTGCACAACATCTCAGGCCTTGCTGTTTCCCTTACATAACATTTACAATTAAAAATTGAAATAATGAATGCACGCAAACTCATATTTTTGTACCTCTTTATTTGAGGTACAATTAAACTGTTATATTTTCAAAATGCACCAAACACTGACAGAGAGGCAGATCCTTTGATGATGAATCAATATGACACACAACTAATGTCGGTCACAACAGCAACTTTAAAATGCTACTTACAAATAGTTACTTTATTTAAATCAATTCATCTTTTTTTCATCCACAAGTAGTTTTCATTTTTAGCCGCTAAGAGCCGCTCCTCCATGGTCCCATTGTGCATTGCATTGTGGGAGAATAGTGTCAACAGCCCACTCAAATATGAAGTTTTATTTATTTCAGTACACTGAATTATGTCTCTTTTATAACAACAAACAATGACACAAAACCTGTAGAGTTATTGCATAACGTAGATTTTGTACACGACTCGTGAAACTTGAATACGCAAAGGGTGAAAATGAAAGGAAAGACGTCAAAGAAATATGACTCGACTCACGGTACATCGTCTCATCATGAAGCTGCTTTTTAGAAACGAAAGGTGTACATTGTTTTCCTGCTGCTAACTCCAAGCAGATCGGACTTTCTTTAATGTGTATTTTATATTCTCCTAATTCTCCTAAGAGCCTAAACTCATGTACGAGTCATTTCTTTGTCTCTTTGACTCGTCTCCCTATCTGTTCAACAAGTGCAGGAAGGCTTCCCCTGCATGAGGAACATATCACATGATGCTACTGAAACCCCAAATGTTTAATGTGATATTTTATACCAGTCCTCAGAGTTGGTATTGCGCCTAACTAAAGTGAAGTAAAGTTCAAAGATGCATGGGTATGTTCCAGGGGCGCAGGACGTGAGGTTTCTGAAATGGGGGACGACGAAACTGAGAGAAATTATTTTCACGATATTTACTTACAATTTGTTTTACAATCTTAACCGTAAGCTCAAATATGAACTGTTTCAAGATCAAATAATAATAATAATAATAATGGGTTTCATTTATAAAGCACTTCATATTTTATTTCAGATCCCAAAGTGCTACAAGCAGTGAGCATGAACAGTATAAATAAACATGACACAGCAAATAAAATACAATGTAAGTGTGTATGAACTAGGGATGGGAACGATTAATCGAATATTCAAATGTTCAAAATTATTCAGGTATGAGTTATGAATATTTTTATTGTAATTGTTTTATTTTAAAAAAAATTGGGAAGGGTGCCTAAGTTGATAACATATTATCAAATGGAATAATTCAATGTATACGACAGTGCCATAGCTAAGTGTGTTAGGTCTAAAGGTGTGTTTTGCTCCGCTCACCGGTCCCTCACAGGGGCAGAGCTGCTGGTGCTGATTTCTTTTCTCTCGCGTCCGGTTATACTTCACTCGCGTTTATGTCCAAATCCATCAGATCTAGCTAGCTCTAGCTAATGACATGGCTGCTGCCCGTCCCTACATGCAGATCACGCAGACTCAAACCTTACCTTATACCCAAATTCCAGCGGAGAGGGTCTTCTCTACAGCTGGCCTGATTGTGAATGCCTCAGCACACGCCTCTCCCCTGAGCATGTAGACATGCTCATATTCTTAAAGGAGAATGAGTATTGAATAGCTGCATTCTGTGCATAGGCCCTGTTATTGGTTGTTGATCTCTGTTGTAATAGGGTTACGTTACCCTAACCCGTTATGTTGTTCGTGTATGATCCCTCTTTCATTTCAATGTTTTAAGCATGAAAGCTGTAGGTCTATAGCTGTCAACTGTTCAAACTGTGATCACCAGTTCAATACATTTGACTAATACGATTTGTTTTCTTCTATACTTATTTGAACATGTATGTATTTATTTATTTATTTGTAAAAAATGTTCCCACTTATTTTCTTTCTTTTAGGATATGTACATTTCGTTTAATTGGTTAGCCGTTTTTTTGGGGGTCGAATATTCGAATATATATTTGCTTTCAAATTCCCAGTATGTACATGGATTAACAAATGAATTAGTTTTATTTACCTTTAAGTGCAAGAAGGATCATTTATTAAGGCGTTTGAGGAAATAACAATTTAGAGGAATAACAATTAACAGTAAGTAAAAGTCATCTATACATTACACATATATATGCTTATAACGACGATCATGTGAACAAATATATATATATTGAAAAAAATGATAAAAAAATCTAAAATATATATATTTTTAATATAAATATATATTATTATTATTTAAATGGGGGGGGGGGGGATCAGTGTCCCTATGAAATTGGGGGGGGACGTACCCCCCCCCACTATCTGCGCCCCTGGTATGTTCACATGATCTGCAAGAGCTGGTATGCATAATCAATTCATTGCTAAAGTAGTTATTAATGCAAAAAAACACTTAATTTCCTTAAAATACAGAGATATCCTGGTTCATTGTAAACTAAGTACTTTACATATATTGGGCAATACAATATAATTGAGTTGAAATGTTTGGATGAATCTAGCATAGGGCTGTCTTTGAATATGAGAAGAAATAAAGAAACATGTCATTTTACATTGTTTTCTTTTCTGTCCACAGGTAGAAAAGAATTTGTCCAGAGACTTAAGCTTGAAGGGACACTGAATGTTCACGATGGCTGTGTAAGTACCCCACATTTTCATATGTTGTTTTTCATTTTCATTGCTTTCATCCTTAATGACTTGTTTCCATTAAACTCATGAGCACGTCTGTGGACAACACAGGATCTAAAGCTTTTGCCTTTGGGCTGCACAATTCATTACAATTTAGTCAAAATCGTAAAACAGAGAAGTGAGATATCTAAATCGCAGGAAGCGCAATATTTGGTAAAAAGCAAAATACGTGAAAACATCTGAGTGGACTATGTTGTAGAGAAGTAGGATAAAGAAAAATGACAATTCTCTAGAATATCGCAAAACATATGGCAATTGCTAAATTAGTCAAATCTAGATATTTCTCCAGAATCCTGCAGCACGATTTTCAACGGTTCTTTGTGGAGAAACTCAGTTTAACACATCCGTTTTTAAAATTGTAGAGCTGTTGACTTAGAGGAGGGGTGTCAAACTTATCCGGCCCGCGACTTCATTTTATGTGGCCCGCAAGAACTTACAAAGAAGTTATACGGTTACATGCCACTTTACAGAAGCATGTTGCCCATAAACTACATGTCCCACAATGCATCTCCTTTTGTGAAATGCACACCGAAATTATTTGCCTTAGACTTCTGCTTTCAGACGTAGTTAATTACGAAGTTATTACCCTATCCAATAGTAACCCAATGCAGAGGCAATAATATAATATAATACATTATTTTATATATATTATGTATTTATATATGTATATTTATATAGTTACCACCGGCCCTTTGAGTGCAACCATAAGGCTTATGTGGCCCGTGATGAAATTGAGTTTGACACCCCTGACTTAGAGTTTCTTTGGTAAGGAGAGCCCTACACATTACAACACTTTTCCACGTTAAGTTTGTGAAGTGTCGGACAGAGAGCGGCTGAGAAACCTGAAACCTCAGAAATCACACATGGTGTCGCAGTATCAGCCTCAACGTCTCTGTCCAAAACACCACAACCACCGGAGAGCTCCTTTAATACCTGCCTCCTGTTAACAACAACCACCACAGTGAAAAGGATATGAGGGATAGTTTCATTGCATGTTATAAATAAATGAGTGTATTCTACTTGTAGTGGCAAGCTGGAATATATACTACATTGACAATATGGACTGATGGAGGCAGGACAAGTCATGCATTTAATACTGAAGCTATTAGTAGATTAATCAATTGGATTATGTGCAATTACTCAACTTTACAATAGTCAAGATTCAAGGCTTGTATTGTCATTTGGACATAGCTACAGTGTAGTTATGACAAAGGGAATCTTACAACAGTGCTGAAATAGTGCAAGTCAATATATGTATAATAGAACTTTACACTGTATATTTCTAGCAATAAAAGGCATTCAAATCTTTATATCAAATAAACCACCTTTGTATATCTTATAACATACATATCTTTACATATTTTATTTATTCTAACTCTTACGAAACCCAATATCTCCCTGGTAAAATAAAGTATTCTTATTCTGATAAAGGAGTTTATTTATTGAATACAATCAAATATATTCAGAAAAATAATGTTTGTTTAAAGCCCCTGAAAACGGGACAATTTAAAGTTCCCTTTCTCTGTTCTAATTATTTATAAATGCTGTCCTATGGGCTCTGGTGTTATGGTGAGAACATTTGTCTCCCAAGGCTCTCTGTTTCTGGCTTCTCTAATGTGACTAATTGCATTTTTCCTTGTTTTAGTTTTAGTGAGAGGACATTTTAAGACGTTACCCCTGGACAGTGAGAAAGTGGGATGGGCATATGTTTTCTGACACTTCATAGACTAAATTATCCAAAAATCAATTGTAGTATTATCATTGGCGTTATTCTCTTAAAGACCACCTATTATGCAAAATCCACGTTTTCATGTCTCTTCTACTTCAACATGTGTCCCCTCTGTGGAAAGAGATTCTGAAAGTTTCAGGAACAACTTTATGATGTCATCACGATGTTTTGGCTTGTGTAACCATTAGCCAATCAGCAACCAAGGTAACCCCCCCCCCACCTTATCACCTGAATCTCCTCCTAGAGCACCATTGTGTTCTTTCTAACCAAATATCTCTCAGAGGGGCGTGGGGAGGGGCTCCTTATGTTCATCTAAAGTAACAGACAGAGAATCAGCACTTTTGAAACGGGGCTGAAACAGAGGGGATTATGGGTAATGCTGCAATGATCTGTTTGGTGTTTGGAGCCAAACACTTCAGAGACATGTTTTGTATCTGAGACCTATAATATATTGATGAAAAACAGTATAATAGAGGACCTTTTTAAATATTGTATTTTCAAACTTTCAATTTCTTATACAAAGAGCACCAGCCAGATAGATAACAGGAACCTCTCGTACAAATAAATGCCCACACATTTCCTTCGGCTGTCGTGACACTAGCCACGTTCAGCTGTCATACATTTTCTGTTGTGCTCACGATAAACTGCTCTCTGATAAGCTGCCTCCGCTCAGTAAGTGGACGCTCTGAGTGTTTACCGGATATACCAGCCAGGCTTTTTTTGGACGCCTCCAACATGTCAGCTGTGGGCTGAAGGGCAAGAGAGAGCTGCACCAAACATTACAAAATCAGTGAAAACAAGGAAGTATTAGTTGCAAAATAAAACCTGCCTCCGTTGATCAAAGAATGAAAGATGTGCGGTTAATTTACAGCTGACACAGGTGAAGAATATACATTTGAGGGTAGTTAGAATATAACATAGATGTGTCTGAAGATGGTAAGGACTTCTGTTTTTTATACATTGTATCTTACGTTCGTGGAAGACATCAGTCAGTCTCTGTGAGGGGGATTTGTGGTTCTTTTGAATGAAACTTAACATTTTCACATCATTTAGGAGCATTATTAATATCATATCTGTGCACAAACATTTATATTTAGATACTTTTGACCTATTCCTCGATATTGTGCAGATTGCAATTTTGGTGCTTTGACAAGATATGAGACACAATGAGAATTTTGATGAGAATTTTGCTAAATAATCGACACTTGATATCGAAAATATTGTGTAATTAGACAGCTTCTTTATTGGGATACCATTGAGGCGCTCCATCACAGGAAAGGCATGTTCAGGTGTTTTTTAAATGTAAAAAATGTCCTGCTAATATTCCACTTGTCTCGCACTCTGTTTTAAAGGGGCCCTATTAGACTCATTTTCAGGTTCATAATTGTATTACGTGCTTCTACCATTTACATCAGAATCAGATCACAATCCCTTTATTAGTCCCACAGAGGGGAAATGAACATTGTTACAGCAGAAAAGACCCAAAGACAGCTTAATGTTACCTAAGCATGCATACCATTTTTTTTTTTTTAAGTACTAAAGATTTAAAAAATATATATAATAAAAGAAGTTACACATTTTACAAAAATAATACAAAAAGTTACATATTTGACATGCTCAAATACCTATTTAACACACTCTACATGTGTCAAACCCAAACCAGGCCCTTGCTGGATTTAATTTTTCGCCCGCAGGATAATTTCAATTACTATTAGATCTGGCCCGCCGGTATATTGCACACCTTCCCTCAATCCTGAGGGTCTCCTCAGCTCAGAGCCTGAGCCCAAACATTGATGACCTTGCACCCAAGATGAGATGCCAAGTATCTGAACTAGCATCACAGAGCAGCACACTGAGTTTACATGGATGTTTCCTTTTTGCACTTTTTCTCTCAGGACAACAGGGCCATGTTTGGTTTTTTCTTTGAGGGAAATAGTTTTGTTGAAGCTGTTGTTGGTCTGTGGAAAAATGTAATCATAAGAAATGACTCGGCAGATAGAGCCATAAGAAATGAATGCAACTGATTATTTAATGTGTAATGTTGTCTTTATATGGGCAATGTGTCATTGTAGAGCGCTTTGAGCACCTGTAAAAGCGCTCTAATAAAAAATGTAATGCATTATTATTATTATTAATGTTGTTTTTATAGGCAATCATTTAAGCTTTGTTAGTTCCAGGTTTAATATGTGCAATAAGTTCATTTCAATAAGTTCTGTAATAAGCATTGAACCAGTCCGGCCCTCGACTAGTACCCATTTCTTTATTTTGACCCACTGTGTATTTGAGTTTGACCCCCCTGGTCTAGAGGAAAGGGAAGAGCATAAAAAGGCCGTTTAACTACAACGAGGCACCTACAGTATGATAACACAAGATACTCAGACGTGTGTTGAAACAAAGCTCAATGATATTCTGTCCGAACCTTTCATCAAATGAGACACCAAGACAGATTCAACTCCGCCCTTTACTCCCAATCTAAAATCCTTTTACTTCAGAGGATCAGAATCGATCGAAAGGTGTTTTTAAAATGTATTGCAAGGGCGAGCCCTGGGTTCAGATTGCAGGGTGTGGCGGAGGAGGAGTGTCATTTCACTGATTGCAGCAGAGTGATTCTGGAAATGAAGAGCAACACAGTGCTGATGAAACTCTGGAGCAGGTGGTGATGAAATATCGATCCACAGCCGTGGCCTCAATGCTGTTAAACTCTCCTTTTAAATTAATGGACGGATAAGGATTAGGTCAAATGTGCGACCGTGATTTCATTTAGTTGAATGTTAACGAACTTGTAAATCAATGTAATTTAGTCACAAAGAAATTAGACCCTCGACTCATCATTTGGAGTTTTTCCTTCCTTCATAATCATCTTATGACCTCCTTACATTCCCTAAATCCTTTATTTGTCATGCAACGGGAACATTTACATTATTACAACAGCAGATAGTGCGGTTAAGTGCGGATTCTTTAAAGTAAATTGCTAAGTATGCACACGTTATTGATAACACAATAAGTACACAAACTAAAAATAGCACATAAGTACACCATGGTGAAAAGTATCAGTATATTTGTTTTTAAGAAAAGTGACCATGCTGAAGCCAGCTGGTACTGTAAATACAAATACACCAATGCAATGTTTCATTTCCTGCCTGTAGAATTGTTATTTATAAACACATCCTTTCGGCGCTAATTTAAAATGCAAAGTCGATATCTCATTCTGAGTCCTTGTGTCTCTGCAGGTCAACACTATATCGTGGAGCGACACGGGTGAATATCTCTTGTCGGGGTCAGACGACACCTTTTTGGTTATCTCCAACCCGTACAACAAGAAGGTGAGTCGTGATCAATACAATTCAGATCAGATTAGATAAGAGAGTACTTTATTGATCCCAATTTGGGAAATGTTTGTGTTGCAGCAGCGTAAGAAGACAATGTACAATACAATACAAATTCAAAGACTAGAAATAATCAAGAAAGTAGAAAATATACATGTTGAATTTAACAAGGTATTATATATACAAATATATATATTTATAAAACGGACAAGTCAAATCAAGCAATCTGATTGGTTCTTAGCCGTGATATACTGAGCGTATACCACGGGTAGAATTGTAAGTTACTTTTCACAACAAGTCAGTATCCCTCCGCGCCTGAGACAAACAGTATACAGTTGGGCTGGAAACAAACTGTCGACCCTCCGCTGAGCATATACGCTCATATATGAGCATATACCACGGCCTGTCGTGAGCTATTGCTTAAATATACATAAATATATGGCAGAAGGAATANATATCACGGCTAAGAACCAATCAGATTGCTTGATTTGACTTGTCCGTTTTATAATCAATATTTTGCGTTTGGGGCTGTTATTTGTGTCTCTCTTTTGATTGTCAAATCAAAAGAGAGACACAAATAACAGCCCCAAACGCAAAATATTGATTATAAAACGGACAAGTCAAATCAAGCAATCTGATTGGTTCTTAGCCGTGATATACTGAGCGTATACCACGGGTAGAATTGTCAGTTACTTTTCACAAGTCAGTATCCCTCCGCGTCTGAGCAAAAAAAGTATACCGTTGGGCTGAAAAGCAAACTGCCTGCATCGCGTCGGGCCGAACCACGCCCCTTAGCTGTGATATAATGAGCATATACCACGGCCTGTCGTGAGCTATTGCTTAAGTATATAATGATACAAAACAGAGGTAACAAGCCCATCCTCAGATTTGAGACGCAGACATTTAAGTTCTTGTCAATTCAAACATGACTGAGTTTATAAGTTAAATGTACCTAAACTAATGCAGCAGCCTATAATACAGTAACCCTGCAACAAATCATGATGTCATGTTGTTATGATAGACATTTTCGCTTTTGCTTACAACATAATGGAGAGGTTGTAAGAGGTTGAGTTGTGCTTTAATAAGGGCAGTTTATTTATAGTTGTTTCTTANGAGGGTGTTGGACGTTCGGTATCTCGTGTCCTCAGTATCATGACCAGGAACTGCAGAATTTTACTGTAAAAGAGGTAAACGGTCGGAGGTTTAAGAGTGATGTACTATCGTAGTAACGAGTTGAGTCTGACATAATACACAGGCAGACTAAGTTACTGGTGTACTAAGTGCGCGGATAGATGTTGCAAAGAATCTTTATACAAATTTACGACGATGAAATTTTATAGCACTTGAGGTTGGAAATTTTAAGATCAGAATTTGTACGTCACAACCATTGAAAGAGTAACGGAACTCCTAAACTTCGTGAGGATTGATGGAATCGGTAGGTTGGACAGTGATACCATAGCCATTACAAATTCCTTAACGTCGTGATACATGATATGTGGGTCCTTTAATAATTTTCCGTAGAAGTATGTTCTTTACCGTGAAGAATCACGAAATTGTTTTTCCTTTACCGTACGTGTCCTACGAAGTGTACTTATATTATATGTTAACTGGAAATTTGACATACCTCTTACGGTGAATACAATTATAAATACTAGTCTTTTAGGAAAAACAGCGTGTCACCCCTTAAGAATATGTATGTATTAACGGATATTTACTCAAACTACACGAGAGTTTCGTCGGGGGGTGATTGTAATTTGACCGTACACACCGATGAAAGATGTTGTTAGGAAAAATGTTACAGTTTTACCTGCCCAGCCTGCAAAACGCAGTCAGGCAACAGCACATGACACAGATCGACACCGTGCACACCGTTCACCCTCAGCCAAAGTGACGAGTAAATGAGACTGATCATCAGATCAATCAATATGGTTTTGTAAAGCCAAATTAAAAATCCCTGTGTTGCATACAACATGCAAGTAGTGACAGTTATGTCACTTATGTTATCAACATTTCCAAGCTCTACAACTGTTCTGAATGAACACAACAACAACACAGCCGCCTCAGACCGACAAAAAAGCGGCACATTAACAGAATTAGTACATTGTTATGTTACTATGCTGTAGCGCCATCAGTTAACGCTAGCAGCTAAAGCTAGCATGTTTCATAGCACTCAATGTAGCCGACTGGGCCTACTATACTCCAGGCAGTGTTGCTAGGTTATAAACTCTAATATTGGGCGACAAAGACAGCAAAAATAAAAGTTCAAATGCGACGAATTTTACTTCACACCGTATCTATGGCAAGGCAGCTGGAAACCGGTTTCGTGTTGAATGGTTAACGTACCTTTCCATCTATCCTGGCGTATCGGCGGCCATGGCCGGGATATATTTTATACCCGCTGAAACTGCACAACTCGACCCTGAAAACAAGAAATACAAGGCATCACTAAAAGAAAAGGGTACACCGTACGGGTTAATGTATATAAAAGCGTTATAACGTTTATTTAAGCGTTGAGATGGCATTTGATAGTATTCTGTACACTCACTTCATGATGGCTACGAGAGGGCACAAAACCGGAAAGAAAGATGACGGCGGCGGAAACGGAATTGGTAAGAAGGAGAATTGGTATTTATGAACTAATAAACGGTAAATATTTGTTTTAGTCAGTTGACGTGTCGTTCATAATTAATACATGATATACGCATGTTGATAATGTTTTGCTTTCTACTTTAAAAATAAATAAAATGAACACGTTAGCTAATCATCACAAGGTTTACGCAGGGTTTACGTCACAATCTGACGGTTGCCTAGCAAGCGGTTGAGATTTCTCGTTTGATAAAACAATACAAAATTAATTATTTTAGAAAAATATTAAATGTACATTCAATTAAATATCCACCGTCAATTCGTGGGCGTTTTTGGTCATAATAGCTATTATTTTTTCTGTGTTCGATGATACCTTGTTGGCGGTAGGAAATGACGATTTGTGTAGTCTTCTCAAGCGACAGAGACCACACTCCAAACGAGCGATGTGTCTTGTCTGGACTACAATTCCCCTAACCTCCTTGGTTTGAACCGTTTGACAAGCGACAGGCGCCTCTTGTCTTTCACACCAGACTGTAGTAGCTGGTATAGTTTTTAGATAACATTAGGTGTTGCCTGATGCGACAGGATGGGGGTATCAGATTTACAAATCGACACAAATGCTGGTAAGTGGCTATGTTATTGGTTTCGTCAGACAAAAAGCGATGGTTATTTGTTTGTGTAACGCTAGCCCTTGTGAGAAGGTTTATTATTAGCAACCCAACGTTAGCTTAGCTAGCATGTATCTCCACAGATTCCTGCACTGCAGTAAGCTAACGTCACTAACGTTGCATCTGATGATGCTGATCAAAACAGCATGTGTCAATCCTCTATTGACAGGCTTACATATAGTCTTGTAGGAAAGATTAACAAAGCATAAATATCAGGCTAACTCACTGTGTTGTGCTAATGTTCTGCAAGTTGTCTAGGTAACGTTAGCTAAATAGTGAAAGACGAAATAATGACTTATTATCTTTGCCATACTTGTCATTCTATAATTTCTACTGTTTGTATTTCTCGTAATTACATTCGGCACTATATAGTTTATACTTTTACTTGAACTACCTGCTGTAACTGCTGCAATTGTTTACTGTACATACTGTATATTAGATTTGATGAGATTTACTTTGTTGCTCCCAATTTGGGAAGCTGTTTTGTTAGCTTGTAAACAAGGCATTGCACATGAATTAACAACAACATAAAATAGAAACTAAACTCGAGTTATCTTAGCTAACATGCATCTCCACAGTATTTGGATGCTCAAGTACCTGCACTCTGAAGAAGGAAAGTGGAGTCTAATCTGAATTTAATGTTGTGTGTTTTGTAGCCAAAGGGGATTAGGAAATAAAAGTTGTTGTGGTGTCTCAGTCTGTCTAATCTCCACTTTATTTGCTCCTACAAGGACCTGTGGTGGATCTTTCAGCACGCGGAATGCAAAAGCTGGATCCTGATTTAATCTGCTCCGAGGAGACTCACACTCTCATCCTGGACCGTAACCAAATAATGAAACTGGACTATCTGGAAAGGAGCCCTGGCCTTCAGCAGGTAATTACACTTTTAAACCCTTTGCTTGGTTTTACTATCTACATTTACAAGCTTAAAGTGAACTTACTGATGACTCGGTGGATAAATCTAAGTAAATGTTTTTGATTGAATGCATTTTGTACCATATTTGTATTTTCCCCTTTAGCTATCTGTAGCCAGTAATCGCCTGGTGAGAATGATGGGTGTGTCTCGGCTAACAGAGTTGACAGTCCTCAATCTTCCAAATAACAGTATTGGATATATCGAGGGGCTAAGAGACATGCCAAACCTTAAATGGCTAAACCTGTCAGGGAACAATATTAAGGTGAGTGAGACAGAGTGATAGATACTGCATCTAATGTATTCACAATAATGTCATTTCATAGATCGAACAATTAGTTTCAGCTTATGGGTTATTAAATATTTTAACTGACTGTACACCCTTTTACACAGGTCATTGAGCAACTCAACAACTGTGTTTCTCTTCAACATCTGGATCTGTCTGACAATAACATATCCACCATTGGTGATATGACTAAACTGGTGGCATTAAAGGTGAGCGCTGGGGTCACTAAGTTCAACAGTGAGCATTAAACAAACTAAATCACAGATCAGTGCTATTCTTTTCTGAAAACAAATGTATTCTTTGATACATTTCCTGTCCATTTTGCAGACACTGTTACTCCATGGAAACAGCATTACAACACTACGGACTGTGCCTGTTCATCTACCTGCCCAATTATCCATTCTTTCGCTGGCAGAAAATGAGATAAGGGATCTTAATGAAGTAATTGTTCCCTTACATGTTCAGCACTAATCTCCTTTTAAATGATACAGAAGCGAATTATCCCTCACCGACTTTTCTTTGATTTTTCCATAGGCATCGTACCTTGCACCTCTCCATGAACTGGAGCAGCTTTCCATTATGAGCAACCCTTGTGTCATGGCAACCCCATCATTGCCGGGTTTTGATTATCGGCCCTATGTTATGAGTTGGTGTCTGAGCCTGAAGGTCCTGGATGGCTATGTGGTGTCACAGAAAGAAGGGTGTGTACAATCCTTTGTTGTTACAATATGCCTGTTGAAGACAAGATGAACACAAGGGTACTGTATACTGACATTTGAATCTCTTACTTATGGTGTATACATGTCATGATTACAGTCTCAAAGCAGAGTGGCTCTACAGTCAGGGAAAAGGACGTTCATATCGACCAGGTCAGCATGTTCAGCTGGTTCAATACCTGGCCACTGTTTGCCCTCTGACATCATCACCGGCACTGGAGACGGCAGAAGACGCCAAACTGGAGAAGATCCTCAGTAAGCAGAGGTATAAATCTATAAAGGGCATTACTGCTTCACGACATAAAGCTACAAAAACTGCACGGAGAAGAAAATCCTTACTTTATGGTCACAAAAACCCTGCCATACATCATAGTTAATAAAACCTATTTACTTACAATGACCTCATGTTTGCTTTAACATTTCCTCTGCCTCTCAGGTTTCACCAAAGGCAGCTGATGGAGGAGACCCGAGGAGGCTGCTCTAGCCTTCCTCGTCCAACTCAGCTAGACGTGGAGAGGCACAGTCCTTCACATGCCGTCCCACAGGGGGGAGCCAGAGAGTTGAAACAGATCGATGCACCGGAACCAGCTGCTGCGCCATCAGTCTTGGAGACAGGTGAGAGGGCTTATGTCGCAGTGTTTTTACAGCGTTTTAGGACTAGACTTTACTCCCTGGAGAGAACACCCTTAGTGTAGACATGATTCTCAGCTGATTGTCATAGCAACGCCACATAAAACTGACATTAATCCTTTAACCAGCAAAATCTGTTTTTGAAGGTAGCGTGGCTATTTGAAAACGGCTGGTTTTTGTAGGAGTGAGGTGCTAGTGAGAGTGCACCGTGGTTGTACTTAAAAAAGCACCAGGTGCTACCTACAACTTTTGCTAATGGACAACTAAAAAATAGACCCATGTCAAATCATGCAATGGAAATGCGGTATTTGTCCCTCCATGGGTTTGATGCATTGGACATCATGCTTATTTTTTTTTCATCGTTCCTGTTTACAAATAATTGTGATGTTAAGCTTTCTGCATGAGTTTTTAACGGATGGTACGTCTTCTTTTGAACAGAGCCAGTGGTGCAGTTTAACACCTGGATGAGCTGTGATTCTTCCCACCAATCATTGCCTGTAGTTCGCAGCCCAAGGCCCAAAGAGGAGCACATCTACTTAGAGGATGTGCAGACAGATGAGGAGAAACTCAACAGCAGCATGCTTTCCTCTGAGTCCACCTTTCTCCCATTCACATCTGACGTGGAGCCACAAACAACACACTCTGACAGCGAGGACGAGACGCAGACATTTGAACTGGACTCCCTTGCTCCAAAGTGGCCAGCACAGCCCAAAAAGCAAAACACAAACAAGACACATCAGGCCCCCCCAGTGGATGTGCAAGAGAGCGGTCTTGAAGGGGAACTTATATCTGGTGCAGCCACTACAGGTGGATCCCTGGGGGTCAGAGTAAGCACACCACAAAACAATCTGGAAACATCCTTTGACTTTGGTAGAGCAGAGACAAAAGAAAACACAGAGCAGGAAGAAGTCGGTATTTGTGCCGATAAATCAAATGTGACGGAAGCAGCAGTTAAAATCCAGTCATGGTGGAGGGGGCAGCACACTCGCTGTTATCACCCCATGGCCAGGGAGGTGCGTAATGAAATCCGCCTGCGCAGGATGCAAGACCACATCGTCTCCCTGTCTGGAAAGTTAGACGGGTAAGCGACTGAACAGCATTGTTATTATCTTATGGCAAGAGATGGTTTAACAATTACTGCCCATGATTGTGTTTATATTTAAATACATATTCACTTCTTGAAGGCTAGGTAACAATGGTATTTGTTTGCAGGGTGCAGCAGCAGTATGAAGAAGAGCGGTTACAAAGGCTGGTTCAGGAGGAAGCCGTCAAGTTCCTGTGGAAACAAGTCAGTGGTTTAAAGTCATTTTTAATTTTGGTACCAGTCTGTCTTGAACGGCTATGTTAATGATTTAATGTAGTTTTATCAAGTTTCAAATAAATGATTGAACTTAGTACATTTTTAGTTAGTTTAACACTGTCCCTGTGTTTCCCCTTTAGCTCCAGTCCATGCAGCAGTGGAAGCAGTCTGTGGAGCAGCAGCTGTCCAGCATCAGTCAGGCCGTCACCCCCGCTCACATCTCACCTCCTGGACTGTGTGTCCCGCCTGTTGCATCCAGCACGGCCATCCCACCCAGCACAGGGGCCTCGTTCCCAGACTCCGGCTTCCAGTCAACGAGTGATCAGCTGGCAGCGCAGGAGGACAGCTTCCTGAGCAGCGGGACAGCAGACTCTCTGAAGACGGTGCGAGCACTGAGCTCTGTTTGTAGCGGTGGTGTGGACAGCGCAGACTGCAGCCTGCTGGAGCAGTACCTCTCGTCGGTGCAGCAGAGGGAGGAGGAGGCTGAGGAGGGCATCAGTGATAGAACAGAAACACCACAGCCCTCCTCACCAGCATCACCCAGCAAAACAGCACAGTCCCCCTCCCAGGAGGCTGCAGACAACAAATCAGAAGTAAAATGTCTGAAGGAATCTGTCTGAGGGTCTTCACCTAACAAACACTGTACACTACTACTGACTCATTTGGCACTGATTGCAAACTCGAGATGCATTGCTCCCTCTTGAGACTTTGTCCCTGCACCTGTCTTGATAACTGACCCAAATGTCATATAACGGTGCACTTAGTTTCTTTTGTTCATTGAGACTGATCCGAGGATAGGCTTGAAAACAGCAACTTACTGTGAATGTAACTCACTTGTTTTTATACTTCACTTTGTTCTGATATTTAAAATGTTCCTCCCTGTTTAAAGGCAACTATTGTGATGTAGGTTAGGAGTATATTAGTATCTTAAAAGCAATCATTTTAGGATGAAACACAGTAGGTTTCTACCTCTTCTGACTTAAATATCAGGCACAGTATATCCTGTTTCCTTTCTAAATATCCAATCTGTCAAAAACATGTGATTAGCTTCAGTTAAGCGGCTTAGGAATTGTGGAATGTAGTGCGCAAAGCTATATACTACACATAAACAACAAGCATACTATTTATTATCACATCCAGGGTTAACAGTTTTTATCACTTAAGATCACCTCAGAATGTTGTAGCGTCTTTAAAAAAATGTCAATAAAGCTGCAATAATTATTTTCCAATATTTGTTCTTTGGTTATAATATTATGTTTAAATGAACTGTATTTCTGTAAAGAAGGTATATTGACACTCATTCATGGACAACAACCTTTTTTTGTCACAGCACATTATAATTTTTGGATTATTTTGGTAGGTATTTGTACAGCCTGATTGAATGTGTGTTTGAAGTATTCAAATAATTTATCTCAAAGTAGCAATAAAACTGTAAAAGGTGGAACCTTAATTAATCAATTCACAATACATCCCATGCTTTTGGTAGTTTAATCAAACTATGGATCATATTTATAATCTGATCATATTTTTTGTATTTCAAATCCTAACTTGAAAAACCAGAAGCTCTTATCTAATGTAGTGAAGTTAAAATAGCAATATTTATCTCTGAACTGTAAAGTATAAAATGGCCAATGGTGGTAAAATGTCTCCATGTTGTATTAAGTACACTACCTGAGTAACAGGGTTCGAGCAGGGTTCGAGTTATGTGGGAGCCAATGGGAGCTGAGCTCCCATAAGGAGGAGTCTGAGCCTTTATTTATAGTCTGTGGTCTGAGCTCCAACGGACGCAGTGAAATCATACATCTGTGGGGGTCGCTAATACATTCCCAACAACCATTATTTTAATCATAAATAATGCATGTGTCAATGTAATGAGTATTATTTACGTTAACGAGGTAAATAGGCTAAAAGAAAAACACGTTTTCTAAAAGAACTACGAATCTCTTGAATGACAATATGCCTGCAATGCACCTCCAAGGTGCGCAATACATTATTGCGCAATCTATGCCTGTGAGCGTGCTGCGCGAGCCGAGATGATGTGTGTGCGTTGTTGAACCTTTTCATATTTAAGTTTGTAGCAAGTAGAGGGCTGCTGCTGCTGTGTGTGTGTGTGTGTGTGTGTGTGTGTGTGTGTGTGTGTGTGGCGAGCGCGCGTGTGTGTGTGTGTGTGTGTGTGTGTGTGTGTGTGTGTGTTTGTTTGAGTGCGTGCGTTCGTTTTAAAGACCCCCATAGAGCTCAGTTTATAAATCGAACCCTATGAGTAAATGTTTACCAGGTCATAATGCATTATAACAGGATAAAGCAAGGGGTTGTACTGTATTCATGAGTATTAGTTAATAATGAATGCATTTCCTCTCAATGTATTTTGTTGTGTGGAGATACGTTATATATTATTACTTTGAGAGGCTTCCAGGGTTATTAATGTGCTTCAGTACTAACCACCAGAGGACGCAACAGCAAGACCGACGTACCCTTATAAACCCGCCCCCTCCCGGGTCCTATTCACCGGAGCTGTCGGCACCATGGTCGGTACACAGGACCATAGGCTGACGCTCCTCCAGCCTCCTCCAGTCTACCAATGACTCTGAGTTGCCACCCAAGCCGCCGGTGTCGCCTCTCTCCTGCTGACAGAACCGTTAGCATCACCCCTCTCCTCACCTCCCGGTCCTCCAGCTATCCAAGGGTCCAATATCCAGCTAACAGTTACCATTCGACGTAAGTAAAGGAGCATATACGGCTCTTTAACCGTATATAACGTTAGCCGGTTTAACATTAGCTTACATGATTGTATAAATATATGAATGACATTATATGTTGGATTTCACACGTATGTTTCACATGTTATTATCCCGGTTTTTGTTGTTGTTAGCCGTTCATGTCATAGCAGCAGCTAACCCTATGTCTCAAGATGGAAGAACCACAGGTTTTTTTTACTATAACTAAAAGACAGAGCGATTTATACGGCTGTTAAATCTTCATTAAATAACTTGTAGACATTAATAGGCGTGGGTAGATGTAACGGATTAACAACTGGCACAGCAGCTTTGATTTGGACTAGCCTTAGTGGATAAAAGAAGCATTTGAACTGCAATGCAAATGTTCGAGAGGTCCAACAACAACAACAACAAAATAGTCGATTTAGATAGTTCCATTGGTGGAAGAAGTAGTCATTAATAGTAGTATAGTAATTATTTACTTAAGTAAAAGTAGTAATAGCCTACAGTGTAAAAATGCAAGTAAAAGTCCTGCATTCAAAATGTTACTCAAGTAGTTCGTCAAAAAGTATTTGAATAAAAAACTGGCCTACCAAAAGTAAAAGTGCACTTATGGATAATGGCCATTTTAAGCACCAGATATTTAATTATTTTATCAATTGTATTACAATTATTGGTGCATAATATTCAGTACCGGCCCATTCCGCCACTGCCTCCCGGGGTCATATTTCTCCCGATTTCTGACAACATCAGATTTCCTCAAGACAGAGTTTCCACTCCGACTTTAATACAGGTACACCATTATTTGGTGTCCATGGTAGCGCGTCTCATTAGTAGCACGCGCAACTGAAAGTCTGAGAGGGTGTTCAGCAGGGTGAGGAAGATAGTCACAGAAAACAAAACAAGAATGGACAACTCTACCCTCTGCTCACTCCTTTCCTGTAAAATACAGGTCCAGCCCACATGCTCCATCAAGGATGGTGCTTCAGGCAGCAAGGCATTGCACTTACTACTACAATAAGCATGTGTAGAGGTGCTTTTCATCTTTAAAAGTCTGTTTCCCCGCTGCGAGGCTCCTGCGCTAACAGTTCTAACAGCTTGAAATGCTCCCAATTTCTGAGGTATCAAGGTTTGCAAGTGTGATCGTAGGACCGCTTAGCGGGATCTCGCTTGTTAGGGTTAGTTAAGCCAGATAACTCCATATATCGAGGGTCTGTTGAACTGGCTTCGTTGTACAGGCCACTGATCGATTAGGCTAAGCTAACCTGTAGCTGCTCCCTCCACACTCACAACAACTTCATACAGACATAAATAAAGCAGCTGTATTCGCCATACAGGAAACACACATTTAAGACGGTTTTGCATGCCGTTTTTTATGGGCTCAGAACAGTCTCATAATACACACATGAACACAGAAGGATTCACACTTGTATTTCATGATCCGCAAAAGGATCCACACTTGTGTTTTTCAATGCACACACAAATGTGTTCCGTTTCATATAAAATAATAAAGTCCAAATACAGAAAAAAGTTTTACATATGTATTTTTCATCCACACATATTTGTTTTCCGTTTAAATCCCCTGAACCTGCAAACACAGAAAACGAACAAATAAATCATACCCTCGTGGGGACGCGCTCATGTGATTGGCTTAGAATTGAGGAGACATCTGATTGGCTATAGATAGAAAAAATTACAAGTACGAATCGGCTGAGCATCAGGGGAGTCTCAAAAAACCCACACACGAATGCACAGCGATCCATGCATAGAAAGCGGGTTGTCTTTGCAGGTTCAGGGGATTTAAACGGAAAACAAATATTTGAGGATCAAAAATACATATGTAAAACTTTTTTCTGTATTTGGATTTTATTTACATGTATATGAAACGGAAC
>NW_011352054.1:774925-791748 GCF_000735185.1 Notothenia coriiceps | reverse complement strand
AATACAATTGAAGTACGCAGAGAACTATAGCCATCTGCTGCCTTGTTGTGTACCTTGGAGAAAAGGAAGAGGACCTTTTCAAGGAGTTTAGCGAAGTAATTAAAAATCTTGAAATAAAATAAAATCCATGGGCACAGTGTAAAAACAGTGTCAGTTACATTTTGAAGCACATTGCACTTTTGGCCACACCCCAATCAATAATATAATATAATATTTCTCCTAAGAGAGACAATAAAGCTCTATCTTATCTTATCTTAATATCTTAGCAACGTTCAGCATGGATAGGTGTTGACAGCAATGGCATCGGAAAAGGATTGTGCAACATTTGAAAAGTGGCTTCTGTTCTTCACTTAACCAGTTCAATTATTGTATGGAACCTGCAAAAAAGATGAGAAGGTATACTAAAACTTGCACGGTTATGATTGACAAAATCTGTCCACATGCATTTAAACACTAGGCAAAGTACTCAAAACCACCTCTGTGTGTCTTCAGGACCACATTGCCATGATGACACACACATGCAGACTCAATAGGTGAAAACAATACCAGCGTTGCTTTAGCAGCTGGTAATAATGGCTCTGAATTCGCTAAGAGTGACTGTTTAAAAAGTATGCAATTACCTAATTTATTATCTCTTATGCGCTAACCTATGATTTAATGTGCTTCAAAAGGACATGAATATCGCCTTCAACAGTGACCGGTCCACCCCAGGATCTGACTATACGATGGCAACCATCGTGGTCGAGGGAAACAAATGAATGAGCAAGCACTCTGCGTTAAATGTGTTCATACTGTTTCAAATAATGACTGTCGGCAGTGTAAACATCTTTGTTACATCTTTTGTAAAATTGGTGTGTGTGATCTGCAGATTGGTGGCCATTGAAAGTTTGTTATTGTAGTTTTACAAAAACTTTACAGATTTTACATATTTGGCACTGGTTTTAAATATGCAAAGGCCTCTAAGTTCGTTGTGATGGCAGCATTTATTTGCTGTGTCCCCATTTCCCATGGTAATATGGCTAATGTGTTTATTTATTATTTGTGGGGCAATTTAAATTTGTGTTATTTATCTTTTTTTTCAAGATTTAAATGAAGCTCAGCGCAAGTTCTTTCAGGAAGACTGGGTGTATATACTCCGCAGCTGCATATAATCAGCTCATCACAGGCGTTCTCTTTAACCTATTACATTCACCTCATTCTCCAGCAGCCAATCAACGTGCTGCAGCCAAACTATAAAATGGTTCTCCTCTCTCCTGCAGTCAGCTGTGATTTCAGGTGTTCATGCACCTTATCATATGGCATGTGTCAATAAATGTTCAAACAAAATGAATTCTCTCCTGANAGAGACTGCACTAGGATACATGCTGCAGCTGTGAAGAGACACCTTACACTGGTTCTACCCAATAAAGTTATATTGGCAAGAAAATACAATCTCTTGTAGATTTTCTTGCCAATATAACTTTATTGGGTAGAACCAGTGTAAGGTGTCTCTTCACAGCTGCAGCATGTATCCTAGTGCAGTCTCTTAACCACTATCTAACATCATGGTTGAAGGTTGCTCAAGCCAGCAATAAAAGACCAGGTAGGAACTAGGGATGGGAACGATTAATTGAATATTCGAAATTATTCAGGTATTCGAATATCAGAATATGAGTTATGAATATTTTTATTATTCTTTCTTTTTGGAGGGGTGCCTAAGTTGATAACATATTATCAAATGGAATAATTCAATGTATACGACAGTGCCATAGCTAATGGTTAGGTCTAAAGGTGTGTTTTGCTCCGCTCACCGGTCCCTCAGACAGAGCTGCAGGTGATGATCTCTCTATCTCTCGCGTCCGGTTATATTTCACTCGCGTTTATGTCCAAATCCATCAGATCTAGCTAGTTCTAGCTAGTGATATGGCTGCTGTCCCTCCCTACACGCAGATCACGCAGACTCAAACCTCATCTTATGCCCAGCTGAGAGGGTCTTCTCTACAGCTGGCCTGATTGTGAATCGCCTCCGCACCCGCCTCTCCCCTGAGCATGTGGACATGCTCATATTCTTAAACAAGAATGAGTATTGAATAGCTAAACTCTGTGCATAGGCCCTGTTACAGGTTGTTGATCTCTGTTGTAATAGGGTTACGATACCCTAACCCGTTATGTTGTTCGTGTATGATCCCTCTTTAATTAAAAAAAGTTATGTTTTTAACATGAAAGCTGTAGGCCTATAGCTGTCAACTGTTCAAACTGTGATCACCAGTTCAATACATTTGACTAATTCGACTTGGTTTCTATACTTATTTGAACATGTATTTTTTTTTTTTCAAAATATTTTTTTTTTTATAGGACATATACATTTCGGTTAAGTTTTTTTTGGGGGTCGAATATTCTAATATACATTTGCTTTCAAATTCCCATCCCTAGTAGGAACATTGCAGCCTTTCATTGCAAAAGGGGATCAAGATCCTTCCTGCCGCAACACGTTGGTAGCTCAAAGCAATTTCTTGTCAGGAATCTGTTCATATTAGTTCATGCCATGCTAGTTGCAGTCTGACCTATCATACTCATTTAAAAAGGAAAGCTGTAAAGAAGGAAAATGCAAAGAGGTTATCACTGTGGAACATCTTCATCAATGTGTCCACATTTTTTTTTATAGACGGACATTTGACTGTGCATACAACTGTTTATCAGTTCACAAAATGCAAGTTCAAATATAAACCCAAAGCAGAAATAAACTAAAGGTAAAGACAATATGATTTTTAAATGTTTCTTCATACTCATAGTACTTTGTTTGTTCACCATTCTCGATTACAGATTTTGCCAGTATCAGTCGCTGAGGATGTTATGATGCCATCATCGCCGGTGTGACGACTGAGTGATACCGGGCCTGATCATGGGAGACAGAAGGAGGTCACCATGTGCAGAAATGTGTCCAAATATGCCCTCTTCTTCCTCTTTCTAGCCCTGTCCGGCTGCATCTTCCTGTTGCGCAACATTCACACTGTGGAGGTGAGGAGAGAAATTTGCTACATGGGTTTACTGAATCACCCTACTATTACTTCATTTCATTTTGATATTGCTTTAGCTTAGATAGTTAAAGTACAGACAAGTCCTTAGAAACTGAATGGAAATGTTATGTTTTATATCACTTTTGACACTATTAGGATGACTGTCATTTCTCCACTTCTAGTTTCTAAGATCCCCACGTTTATATATGTTTAGTACTTTATGTCCTTTTTTAAATGTTACACAACCCTTTGTTTTAAAAAATGATATTTAAAGTATTATTCTGGTTTTCTTTTGGATTTGTGCTTATATTATATTACTTTGTAAATCCAAAACCATTCACTGTTGTTTTATGTTGCACATTAACTTCCTATTGTTGTTCTGTTCACTTAAACTTGCACAGCACTTTGGCCAACTCCGGTATTTATGAACATGCTATATAAAGAAACTTGACTCGACTTTTACTGAGAAAGCTTTTGGCAAACGTATTTATTCCTTTTATGGATTTGTGTGGTAGGCCGATGGTCACATGTCTTAACTCTCCTTCCTTTCTCTACAGAACTGGAACTGCCACACTATCTCAGCCCTCTACCAGCTCCAGAGCAGGATCCAGTCCTCCTTCCTCCCCGTGAATCTGCCCACCTTTCATCACAACCGCTCCTTCTGTGCACATCTGGGCCAGAAGCCAACGCCTGAAGATGAACTGGAGGAGCGCTACCTGTTGGACTCCATCACCTGGCCTGGACCCCCGCCTCGCTCCTCACCCCCCGCCCTGCGCCAGACGAGCGACCCCGTGCACAGCCTGTTCGCCGTCCTCCCCACTCAGGGAGGGAGGGAGTGGCATGTGGGCGACCAGCTGGAGGCGCTTGTCCAGATGCACGACTTCCAGGGTCGTCCAAAGCGCTACGGAGGGGATTTCATTTTGGCCAGACTGCACTCGCCAGAGCTGGGAGCAGGCGTAGCGGGTAAAGTGCTGGACCACAAGAACGGCTTTTATTCTGCTATGTTCCCGCTTCTCTGGGTGGGTTCTGCACATATTGAGATCACACTGGTGCACCCGAGTGAAGCGGTGGCTGTGCTGCGACGGCTGAGGGAAGAACGGCCTGATCGGGTGTTTTTTAAGAGCCTGTTCCGCCTGGGCTTCCTGTCTGAGACAACAGTCTGCAACATGTGCCTGCCCCTTGAGCAGCCTCTGTGCAACTACACTGACCTCTACACAGGCGAGCCCTGGTACTGCTACAAGCCTAAGATGCTCAGCTGTGACAGCAGAATCAACCACGCCAAAGCAGGCTACCAGAAACACCTCATCACCAACAAGGAAGCACTTCTCTTCCAGAGGTTTGTAATGCGGAGGAAACTAATCGTAATATGATATATATTTGAGATGTAGTAAGGCATTATTCTCCAGACCAAAACGATAAATATATTCATTTTTCTTACAAGAGTTAGTGTTCAAAGCATAATATATATATATATAAGACTATAGCCACATATAGTGTTCTTAAGAAATAAGTGAATTATAATCCAAAAACAAAGTCAAAATAAGTCCAACGAATGGATGAGAGGAATCTGTAATGTCAGTAGTGAAGGAAGTTGATTCGTTAAAACATGTATGGATGTTGGGCTCTAAAAACGATAAAAAAGCAACTAAAGTCAAGGACACAGAAATGTGGAAAGCACTCTGACAAAGAAAGGACTCGACTGTCCTCAACAATTAAAACCAGACTTCCGAGGTTCAAAGCCTTTATTGTCATATGCTGTAGTTATGGCAATGAAAATCTTAAGTCTTAACCTTTACCTCATTCATTCTTTGTCTTTTGTCATAGTGGTGTAAACATTAAAGTTCCCATACACGCTTCAGGACCCAACGGAATCGACGTTCTGCCCCCCAGGAAAGGTACAGTATCCCTGCAGAGTGTGTGCCTCATGTCCTTTGCTTTTGATTTATTCCATTAATTTAATTTTGTTTGCCACATTTCTCGCTTTGCATCAGAGGTAGAAGTAGAAAGCAGCAGTGTAAAACCAGAGCCAATTAAGCTAGCCCCGTCTGGATATTACTACGAGGACTCATGGAGGCCATTAAGTGGCATTGCAATGCGCCAGTTCAACGAATCATCCGCTATCACTCAGTGTTTGGAGAACAAGGTGATCAACATGTACGGAGACTCTACCGTCAGACAGTGGTTCGAGTACCTCATCACTTTAGTACCAGGTGAGTTCTCTTTTCCCCTCATTCTCACACTAACTTGTATATTCCCACTGCAACTTCCATCTGTTCCCCTTCCCCAGGGTTGAGGGAGTTCAATTTGAGCAGTCCTAAGAACGTGGGGCCTTTCATGGCGGTGGACAGCACCCATAATATCCTGTTGAAGTACCGTTGCCATGGCCCGCCCATCCGCTTCTCCACCGTCATGGCCAGTGAACTGCGGTACGTTTCAAACGAGCTGGACGGCCTCTCCGGGGGGCCAAACACTGTGGTGGTCCTCAGCATTTGGGCCCATTTCAGCACCTTTCCTGTGGAGGTGTACATACGGCGGCTGCGTCACGTCAGGCGGTCGCTGGTGAGACTTCTGGACCGGGCGCCGGGGACGATGGTTGTGATTCGCTCGGGGAACCTCCAGGCCCTGGACCCGGAGGTGAGCCTGTACAACAGCGACTGGTACTCCCTGCAGCTGGACGAGGTGCTCAGGTCCATGTTCAAGGGGCTGAACGTGCTGCTAGTGGACGCCTGGGAGATGAGTTTAGCTCACCACCTTCCTCACGCCCTGCATCCTCCGCCAGTCATCGTCAAGAACATGATAGACGCGCTTTTGTCGTACGTTTGTCCCGATAAGACAAAGAGACAACTTACATAGGAGAGGATGACGATACTGGATCTTGTTGTCGAGGAGTTCATTATGTGATGTTTTTTTCCGAAGGTACACACCCTTTAAATACGATCTTTAATGAGAGATTTGCCTGATTCAAAGTACTGTTCTCTGTTTTGGTTTGTTTTTAAACTAATTTTGTTCTGAAAAAACCAAAGCCTTTGGCGCAGTGATAGTTATTTTCCATCTGCTTTTGGTACCCAAGTGTTGTGTGTGTATGCATTTTTAAAGTAATAATCACAAAGATTTACCTTCAAATTAATGTCTTTTAAGTGATTTGCCAAATGAGGTAACCCTACAATGAGTGGGTCTAATGGTTCACGCGTGAAAGTCTTTGCATTGGTAGCATTACAAACAGGGTGTGGCATATTCCTGGGTAAATGTACAAGATGCACAAAGTTAGTCAAGTGTTTCCCATCAGCCAGCTGTGTTTGGTTTGCCAAAAAGTATAGGATGCAGCTCATGTAAAGGACTACCTCTCCAACTCTCTTGTGTTCATTCTTTTCTGGTCTGAGCTTTGCACTGCGAGTAAACTGTAACTCTCCAAACAAAATAAAGATGAAGACAGACCATGCAATTAAAGTTAAAATACTTACGTCACACAGGCAAGTTTTAAAAACCCACCTGGAAATACTGCTTACCAACATGGTTTCGCCAAAGAGAATTAAATGGAAATCATCGAGACTTTACGTTGTCCATATTTGTGGTTGGTATGCTTTCAAGGTTGCAGTTTAAACTTTATATTTATGCATATCTTTGTTCGTTAGTTTTGCCAAAGCTGAAGAATCCGTGAGTTTTCATCTCGAGATTTTCCTCAGGCAGTTCGGTGTTAAAATGATATTATGTTCGGATGTTGACCTCACATAATTAGGTCAGGCTATTTAAAATAAAATACTGCTTTCTCTGATTGATTGTTCTGCAAACTACTCCTTTGTTAATTATCATCTATAAATGTGTCGGATTTTATTTTATAGTTAATGTTAATTTAGGTGCTAACACTACATATCATCAATGGAACTTCTTTATCAGACCAAAGTTAAATACTGACTGCATTTATATTACTTTTATCCACATTTCTTTACAATTTTATTTTAAAACTTGTTATTTAAAGGCAACCTGAAACTCTTTGGTCGACCATCATTTTACACAATTTACTTTTGGGATTTACTTTCTGCTTGTATGCTCAAACGTCACTTTGAAGCTCTGGCTTTATTTTTGTATCTTTGGAGTCCATCCACATTGTGTCAGTTCCTATTGCTAATTTTACTTTCTACGTTAACTTTTTTTTTGTTATCCGTTTATGCCGTCCCATGTTTATCGTAGGAAGACAGCGAAGTTTGAAGGAGAGGTGGTTATCAGGTCTGTGTGATACAAAGAGAAAAATGTGCCTGTCTAATCCTGTCTGTCTCTGACGACGATCAGACGCCGACTTTTAACAGACTTTGTCAAAACTCATTTTAATAAGAACAGCATCATCACTGTCAAATGTTTGCTTTTATAACACTTAAGATGAGCAGCTCATGACTCTGTTTTGTCATTCGCTTTCTCAAACTGGAGATTAGGTTGAAGAAGCTTCGAGATTAAGGTAAATAACATATCAATAAAATGTGGGTATGATAATTGTCACGATAAATCAGGATCATGACATGGTGATGCATCTGGTATCTTGCATTTTTCTGATCTTAAAACCGTTGGTACATTTCAATAAACTAAACTGTTAACACTATATGATGTCCTTTTGTTGTTCTGTTGTTTATGTTTTCATGTGGAACCTACTGCTGCAGGTCTCCCTTGAAAAAGAGATAATTGATCTCAATGGGATTTTACCTGGATAAATAAAGGTTTTGAATTGAATTGAACACGGCAGCATTAGTAGCTCTGGTTTTTTGTTTAATTTTGTGTGTGTGTGAGAGATGTGGCAAAGAGGGCATCATTAAAACACGGACACAGCATTAAATAGGAACAGCATTAACAGTTTCATTCACACATGTTTTTTTAAATAGACACAATTTACTGCAGATGCTCATTCCGAAGGACTTATAATTCAAATGCTTTGTGCTGTAAGTTAAAGGGCTCTCCTATAGGGAATTATTTGAAATGTTCCCTTGTTTATGCACCAAAGAGGAAAACAATCTGGGCTTCAAAATGTTTTTCAGTAATTTCATTCCAAGAATTTTAAAGAAATAAGAGGACTATAAAGAAGTGGATTAAAACCAACCCCTTCCATGACGGCTTAAATGTTAAAAAGACGTCGACAGGACAAATGAAAAATCAGTGCAAATAGCTTTCAGATGTGTTTGAGTCTCGGACAAACTGAAAAGAAAACTAAAGAAAAACTATTATACAACTTGCTGGCAATGGTTAAATCCCTAATACATCCGTCCTTATTGCTGCTTCCTGTTGGAATAACATGCAGGAAAGAGAGGCTGAATACAGGATAAATAAAACTTAGCAAACAACTGAAAGACTGATAGACTGAAAACTGTGTATGGGTCCACCAGAGATGTGCAGTTTGTTTGCTAGTGGAGCCTCGCAGATGGGAGTGCTGCAGGCCCCTCAGCACCCCCCTTCCCGCGTCCATTCGCGATGTCTCGCAGACCCCACGCAGCTCCTCACAGCAGCGAGCCGCGCAACGTCCCGCCAACATGGCACCCAGACCCCACGCAGCATTCTCATCTGTTTGTCATTGCTAGTGTCATCTTTCTGGTTGCTAACAAACGCCATTGTAACACATAATCACTGATGTGCTGCTGTAACAGTGGTGGACTCATCAGAACAGAGTGGGCGAGCTGACCAATCAGAGCACAGTGGGCTCACAGGGACGGGGGACGGGGGACGGGGGGCAGGAGCTCCAACAAGGCGTTTAGGACAGAGTGAATACACATACTATACAGAGATGCTGTATGAGAAACCAGTGTGATTTTGAAACAATGTAAATATATTCCAGTAGATCTCAACAATGGAATTATGATCAGTAGAAATGACCATGTCATGGGACCTTTAAGTTATAAGTTAGCTAAATCAATCAAAAGTAGTTAAATAATGCTTGTTACTTGAATCTGCTTTAAGAAAAATAAACAGTCTACATCCCAGCTCTCTGGAGAGTTTCATTTAATTTGATAGCCACTCATCCCTTACAACAGGAGCCCCAGATAGATTATTATAAGAGGAAATAGGAAGGGTATATTTCAAGTTTGTTATGTATAGAAGTTATTGGGCTTTTTTCTTATCCACTCTAATTGTAATTCAGTCAAATGTAATTGACTGAATGTATTGTAAATTGGGCTTATGAACACATGATCACTACTGTGTCATATATGTTTACAGATATATCTAATAAGTACAATACAAGAAAAGCTCAAGTTTCATTTGTGGACCGTATTACATTTTACTTTTTGAATTTGCTGAGGGCCGACTCAAAATGTCGTAGTTTGGACACCTCTGCACTCGAGTCTTTCATGCAGTCATTTTTTCTCAAAGAGAGAGGGAAAAAAGCCATGACTCTCACGTTTAGTTGACAATTTTATTCAAAAAGTTTCATGTTCCCTTTAAAAACTTCAAGCATATCTGTCGGTACTAAAGCTTACAGAGCATCATGTCGGCTAGGAGTTAAAGACACAGTAAAAGATAGTTCATCGATAACTTTTGGCAAAAACACCACAACAAGCATAGGGCTCTGTACAAAACTAGAGGAGAAACACACCATTGTATACAAAAAACATCCTGAAGGTGCTTTTTCTGAACAAATTCAAAAGAACAAAAGTGCTTTCCATCCAGAAGAACGGACTCTAACGTGGAAACAGAATGACAGGCTGACTGTGGAGTGTTTTAGTCTCGTGAACAGATGGGAGTGTACAATCGGAGAAGTGGCTACAGTGTCGAGCCACATTTCTCCTCTTTGTGAACCACTGAACAATGGTTTATAGTCACAACATGGAGCAGTGATGTCCTGAGGTCACACAGGACGAGGCACTGAGAGTCTGTTCAATGTTTCAAGCTGCAAAATGAGTCTTCTGTAGATTTGTGTCAAAACAAGACGAAGCATTGTGCGTTGCTTTGAGAATCTGCTCTCTGATTTCCTGCATGAGCAAAAATGAATTTGATAATCTAATGTGTATAGATGTAGTTATAGCTAATGACATTTGATATGCTGGGTGTGTATGCAGCTTAGAGTATTTCACTCATTCAAACCTTCAAACTGGTACAGAGAACTGAAAAGACAACAATTAAAGCACTGAAAGAGGAAATAGCAACTTGTACTTGACAATATAACACATAAAAGCTCGTAGAGAATAACAGTTGGGCATCTATTATATGGATCACTGTACGTCTGCAAGGAGGGCAATAACATATTAGAGAATAATTGGAGAAGTTTCTGAGTAGAGGCGATGCATAACTTGTACTTTACACCACGGCAGCATAGTAGGACGGAGTATCAGGGCCATTTTAGGTAGAAAACAATTCAAAATAAAGTTATATTTTGAGATAAAACTTGTAAATGTACGAGGAAAACTCACAGGAAAAATATTGTAATATTCTCTGAAATCATAAAACTATAAATCGAAGTTCAGAAATCATAAAGCCACACATTTACGAGAGAAAAAAACCTTGAAAAATAGTGGGGGTTTTTCTTTTTAATTAAGTGCCTTCACTTTTGTGTAATTTGTCTTCACCTGCGATGGCCCTGATACGCGGTCGTAGCATATTGATTTAAGGATAGAGGCAGACAGAAATCACACGTCCTGGACGTTCATGGCCTCCTCCGGCCAGCTGTATTTGTCCAGAGTGAAGGAGTCGTAATCTGGGCTGTAGATGTGAGACAGGACAAACGCCTCCTTGTCTATTGGCTCAGGGTACAGAGAAGCCATGTTGTTTTTGTATGCATAGTTGACAATCTGGCAAAAAAGGAAACGGATTAGATTTTTTTTAATACCCCTCAAAACCTCAAAATGTAATTGTGCAGGAGTCACTGACCTTCACTGCGATCTTGAAGGACACCTCTCTGATGGTGCTCAGAGGAGGGTACAGCCTCCCCTCAGCCAGGTTCTCCTCCGTCACCATCTCAGATATCGCCTGGAACAATTAGGATGATTTGATGAATAAGGAGAGTCAAAGTTAGTCATAAGGGTAAGTTGTCAGTTTAGGAAAGGGGAAATAAATCTGTTAACAATGCTCTGTTAAAAACCACAAGACAGAGGAATTTCATTTGCAGAACTCTAGACTCGAGTCAATGGTCTAAATATATATAAATATAAATATGTATGTATTTACACATACATATCAAATAATATATTATAATATATATAGAAGATGGATATATATATATTATTCTGAAATGGACCAATCTGCAGAATGAGGGATTCTACTTTTTGGTACTCAATACTTTTGTACTTTTACTTGAGTAACATTGTAACAGAGTATTCCTACACTCTGGTACTTCTACTTTTTCTCAAGTACACGATCTGAGTACTTCTCGCACCTCTGTCTACCTGTGTCCCCATTGGTTGGTGTGTTAACATATTTTGTAACTGGTTAATTTGAACAATAAACAAAAATAACTTTGTATTGCCGCTGCCCTGGTCCCTTCCATCAAGTGTAGGTAAAACACACACTATGGATAAGTACCTCATACATACAGAGCTAGAGTTTACACTACAGATGTTATTTTACAAAACAAAAAAGTGTATCGTGTCACAAAATCACGTCCTCATTATGCATATTATGGAATCATTGACGTGTGGTGACTGAGGACATTACCTCTGCTGTGGTGAGGAAGATGTCGTCAGATATGTGGCGCACTCCACAGGCAATGACGCCCAAAGCGACTCCGGGGAAGACGTAGGCGTTGTTTCCCTGGCCGGGGATGAAGCTGCGCCCGTCAGCCAGCGTCACTTTGCCGAACGGACTGCCACTGGCGAAGATGCCCCGGCCCTGAAGAAGAGCGGAGAGGAAGAGGAGGATAGCAAGGAAACACAAAGAGAGAGGGAGTCACTTCAGTGGAAACAACAAAGTGTCCTTTATTGGTTGATTTGGGGGGCTTTGGGTTGTGTGAGTGAAGAGAGCTGAAATGTAAAAGTGCACGTGGATTCTTTTAGCAGTTTTATGCAAATTCACATACAATAAATTACAGATGGAGCAGTGATGTGCCAGAAAATGTAGCAATGCATCAATCGAACATTTTAAATATATTATTAACATTTTAAATGGTATACCCCGTTTATCTAGGCCCTTTTTGTTTTGTTTTATGTATATATGTCACACTGTGGGACTGCGGGAAACGGTATCTCGAGATTTCTGGATGTATAGCAACACATGTAGTAATTTTGACAATAAAGCTGACTTTGACTTTGAATTCAAGCCAATAATAAAATAAATACAGCTGGGAAAATAAGACATTTAATTAAAAGAATATGCTTAATTAGGAAGAATATGCTGCTTTAATGCTTCAGCTTCAATGCGTCTGATGTGTACCTCAGTGAGGTTGTAGCACTGCTCCGCGGTGCACTCGGCCTTGCTGGTGGGATTACTCAGAGCGAAGATGATCGGCCTCTCGTTGAAGGACGCCATGCCTTTAATGATCTTCTCAGTAAAGGCTCCTGGGATAGCTGCCACTCCTTCATGTTTAGGACACAGGAAATAGGAAGAAAACAACGTCAACAAAACACATTTCAATGAGACGATGAGAAAAGATGGCTCAGATTGTAGGACTCACACGGGTCAATTATTATCAAGTAAAAATCTCCAAATTGCAGGTTTTTTTGTCCGACTGATTTGTTTCAACTTTTAATTATTCAGTCATCTTTAATTTTAAAACACAGAAGATGTTAGCTGAAACAAAGACATGTTATAGTTGTTATTAAAAGTCTGGGAATATCGTCCCCGTTTATTACACATGCAGTGTTAATAATAATAATAATAATAATAAATTGAATGTATATAGCGCTTTTCATAGTCTCGAGTCTCAAGATTTGTGTTGAAATTAAGAATCATGACTGACATTCACATCTAAAATCTTTATGAAACTTTGACTAAGTTAGTGGATTTGGAGCTAGTTGTTATTTTGGAGGGACAGCATTCACCTGTTACAGCTTTCTCTGTTTTTCCACAACTGATCAGGAATGACCATGAATGGGCGAAACAAACAATGTGAGTTATAACAAGTCTTTTTATTTTCACACCGTTAAAAACCACGACGTGACCTTTAGGGAGACTCACCGATGATGGCGGTGGGTTTGACGGTTTCCACCACCTCCTCCAGGGTCTTAATGTGCGGGTGATCGTGAGCAAACTCCAACTTCTCGTGGTTAAGGTTGCCTCTGCCCTAAAGTTGAGGAAAATCAGAAACAGGATGCTTTATTTTCCAGGGGAGAGATTGGGTTTTTTGACAGCTGCTCCATTAAAGAATACAAATAAATTGAATGAATTGAATAAAATGAATAAAAAATAAATAAAATAAATAAAATAAATAAAATAAATAAAATAAATAAAATAAATAAAATAAAAATAATAACTTAAAGAAAAAATTTGCCCATTCTACTAAAATTATAACAAAAATAAATAAGTATACATTTTACAATATTGACAGTTGTGAATTTTAATTAATAGAGGTATTATATATTTTTTTAAAGAATAGTGTGTTTTGTGATTTTTTTTTACACACAGGGCAATTTATAGATAGAGTGAGCTAATGACAGTCTCACACATTACCTTCACAATGAGCCCTCTGGAGTCCACCATCCAGATCCTCTTGGCAGCTTCTTCTCTACTCACTCCCTCTTTAGCCATGGCCATCATGAGGAGGTGAGCAATACCCAGAGCAGCCTGAAAAAAACAAAACATAAGATAACCAACATCGACCTCTGCTGGTCATCTGAGTTGAACCTCATCCCTAAAGGCCCGGACACACCAATCTGACAACAAAGAACTGACACAGACGGACCCCGACTGTTGCGTCGCCTCGCGTCTCTGCGTTTTGGCCATGTGTCGCACTGGAACACACCGCAAAGACTTCAGCCGACGGCCAAGAAGCACGTACGAACTGCGTGTTACGACCCCCTCCACTCCACTAGAGGTCTCTGTCTGTGTTCTGCTTGCTGGCTCTTGTTTGTGTTTCAGGTGATCAACCTGATGAGCCACACCTGGGCCGTCTACATAAAAGGCCAACACCAACCCATACTGCCCTCTCACTCTTCTGTTGGACACGGCCGCGTCTTTGTTTCTGCACATTTTCACACACGCAATCATTACTGATAACTGACTTCCACATTTATTAGGTTTCTTTGAAGACCTTTGGTTTTTGTTACACTTAACTTGTCTAGTCTCCCATCTTTGTTGCAGCCTATGAGCCAGGCCGTAACACTGCGCATGCGTGAGTGGCAATAACTCTCCTTACCAGCAGGCGGCGGTAGTGTGTATTCGTCATTCAAAAGAGGCTACAACCGGAAGACAGACTGGTGATAACCGAGAGAAGAAGAACAGACTGCGTGATATAAACAAATAGCGTGTGCGTTCCATTTTCACTCTACAACGAGAAGCTCATGGGGCTTTCCCGAACCTGTGTCGAGAGCTGGAGTTAAATGAAATCTCAGAATTGCCTTCTTAATAGTTTGTTTGGGTCCCTCACTTCCGTTTCGCTTCTCATGCACTGATTCGCTAGCTGAACAGCCAATAGAGTGGCGAAGTCCCCCCCCAATCTACTTGCGCCCCATGGGACCTTATTTCGGAAAAATTATGCATTTAAGTCAGTGGGGAGAGAAAAGTTATCTTCCGATCCCGTTTGAATTGTGCCATGAATTACACATATGATGTTTGTCAATCTTAAAAAATCATTTCCATGTCAAAAAAGTCAGTTTGTCGTAAAGCTGTTGAAATATAAGACTATGAAAAATATGCAACTAGAAAGAATACAAATCCCAGAGTCGTGTAAGTGATGTCATAATTTTCCTCCACTAAATATAAGAGATAGCTAAGATAACTTTAACAAGATGGCTGTGTGCTTAGTACCAGGTTGTTATCATACCAGCAATGGGTCTTGCTCGTTCTTTCGCTTCCCGTCTGATGAAAGGACCAGGAGTGGCTGGATCAAGTTAGCTACCTAGCTAGTAGCAAGCACGTTAGTTAGCATTACAGCCTTGTCATTTTTATTAGCCCTAACATGAAGTTAACCAAAGTGTTAAACAGAGTAGCAGTCATATTTCGTGAATCCTTTGAAGAGTACTATCGCACTGGTGTGATCATTCTATAATACACCTTTTTAAGCCCTGATGCCCCCGAGGGAGACACGCTAACGCTACATTAGCATCGCCGATCTTTTCTACTTCATGCTATCTGCACAAATGGTTGACATTAAACATTAAAAAGACCAGGCAGTTCAGAGAGAATCAACGGAAGGCAGGCAGGCAGCTTTGCATGACATTCTTCTGGACGTGTTTCATTGTGGTGATAGTGAGGGTAGTCAATCCCTTGTTTGGCAAGACAGTAGTGAGGGCCATCTTGGTGACGTGTGTTGTTCTGCGAGACCAGAGATGTAGTTCAATGAGCGTTTCACACAAACAAATGTGTTACTTCACAGTTTTACGACACATTTTTTTTTTTGACTTGCAAAATTATCTTTTAAATTGACAAACATCATATGTGTAATTTGTGGCACAATTGAAACGGGATCGAAAGATAACGTTTCTCTCGCCATTGACTTCAATACATAATTTCCCCCAAATAAGGTCCCATCGAGGTCCACCGGACACACCAGGCCGATTATTGGCGTCGGTGGGCGTTAGGCCGACGATGAGCGTCGACACGCCCTACTCAGATTGGTGTGTGCCGCACCGTCGGGTCTTTTCAGCCGTACCGACGCCTTTTCGGCCAAAGGCAGTCGGTAAAAGAAATCACTCTGATTGGCTGTTCAGCTAGCGATCGGTGCATGAGAAGCTAAACGGAAGTGAGGGACCCAAACAAACTATTAAGAAGGTAAATCTGAGATTTCATTTAACTCCAGCTCTCGACACAGGTTGGGGAAAGCCCCATGAGCTTCTCGCTGTAGAGTGAAAATGGAACGCACACGCTATTTGTTGTTTGTTTGTATCACGCAGTCTGTTCTTCTCTCGGTTATCACGCAGTCTGTCTTCCGGTTGTTGCCTCTTTTGAATGACAAATACACACTACCGCCGCCTGCTGGTAAGGAGAGTTATTGCCACTCACGCATGCGCAGTTCGTACGTGCTTCTTGGCCGTCTGCTGAAGTCTTTGCGGTGTGTTCCAGTGCGACACATGGCCAAAACGCAGAGACGCGAGGCGACGTCCGTCTGTGTCAGTTCTTTGTTGTCAGATTGGTGTGTCCGGGCCTTTAGGGATTACAGGCAGCAGTATTTCTTTAAAACAGAATGAAAGCCAAATGTCCTCACCTCTCCGGCCCCCTGGAAAACCACGGTGTGATCTAAGAGTGTGTTCTTGGTGATCTTCAGAGCAGCTAGGATCCCGGCGACAGCTACTGAGGCCGTGCCTGAAGAGAAAAAAGGGAAACACCTTTAAGAAATGTGAGGATAAACTTAGCTCTAATTTAGAATGGAATCCTCTGAATACAAGGTGGGCCCATTCCAACCTTTTTAATTCCAAATTGTTTAAAATGTAGCTGCTTGACTTTTATCTGGAAAAGCTTGCCAGGCCACATTAAAAAGCCCCTTTTCCCTTTCAATCAAGCAATCAAAGCTGAGCTAAGGGGATTATTTTAAGAAATAAAAACAGAATTACCAACATCCCTTTGCTCTATGATTTTTTTTTTTATGTCACTAGGCTGTCATCGGCTGTTGATTTCAATATCATGGACACGGACTGAATTAAATATCCATAAACACTGCATCATAAATCATATGAATAAATTAAGAGGATACATTTAATCATTTTAAGAATACATAAAAGCTTCAGTACAGTATTTTTTATAAAATGTGTATAATTTCCTCCTAACACC
>NW_011352054.1:755646-774885 GCF_000735185.1 Notothenia coriiceps | reverse complement strand
ACAGACTGAATTAAATATCCATAAACACTGCATCATGCAGGGGTGTGGAGCTCATTTAAGGGAAACTTTGCTTCCTGCATTCATTACACAGGAGGTCTGTCTTCCTGCATATTTCATGCAAAACCAGTCCCTTTTCTGAGCTTTTACTTCAGTGTTTTTTTTTTAAATCTTAAAGTGAATCTCTGTGGTTAACTTTAACCTTGAGAAGTGAGATAGCAACGCAACTTTTGCAGTGTTTTTACTAAATTGGAGCATACCCAAAACCTGGATTTAATTTAATTGATGTTCTCCCGCAGCAAATATAAATTATCAAATTCATCAAAAGTTAAGGGAAAACCTGGTTAATGAGTTACTAATGATATGAGCTCCTTTAAAAATCAACTGTGACAGTATCTATGATCATATTCATGTTGATGCTAATGTGGATTATATTAGTAATTTATTAAATAATTTTACATTATTCTGAGATTACATTTTAAAACATAATCCATCTTCTGAGAATGAAGCATTTATGGTCCGGAAATATTGTGGGGAAACTAGTCATGTTAAAAGTGTAATTTTTTTCTCCCATTTTATATATTTGTCTATGATTTTAACACAAAAAATAAATAAGTATTGTGTAAAAAGCTACATTTATGGTTGCCTGAGGGAAGCTGTAAATATCTAAGTACCTTGGATGTCGTCGTTGAAGGTGCAGTATTTGTTCCTGTATTTGTTCAGGATGCGGAACGCATTGATGTTGGCGAAATCCTCAAACTGTATCAGACAGCTCATCCCGTACCTGCAGAGCGACAAAGACGCATTCGAGATTCAAATTCAAGAACTTTATCGTCATTACGCAAGCACAACATGTTGAAGTACTTGTTGTCGGTTTAGGAATACTGCACATAGTGGTTTGATTATCAAGCAAGTTTACATTGCACATACTCCAATAATGACAGCACAATAGTATTGTCAGACCACCAGCAGATTCTTTAGTCATTTGCATTTTCTACTCACTTGTCCGTCACTGCCTGCATGAACTCGTCCACCAGCTCGTCGTATTCCTTTCCTCGGATCCTTTTGTGCTTCAGTCCGATGTACAGAGGGTCGTCGAGCAGCGCCTGCACCAAGAATCAATCAGACAGTCAGAAAGACAACTTGAAATTGCATTTCTGTTCAAGAACTAATCAAAGTGAATAGGTCAAAAAGGTCTAATAGGTCCTGATTGGCTTTCAAATATCAACAACTGAAGGGGTTAATGGAAGATTTGAGTTTTTCTTGTATTCTACAGTAATGTAAAAAGCAATTTTCAACTTCAACTTGCTCTACACACAGAAATTGCTATGAAATACATTTTTGTGACGTGTAAATATTTCAATTCAGATGCCCACACTTATTTATAAATGCTTATTGGGGTAGCTTTAACTATTGATTTCAGAAGGCTTAAAAAGCTGATTTTCTCAAGTAACTGAACCATGATTGGAATCGAAAGCATAGCAATAGAAACAATGGCCCAACCCTAATGGACCCTATCAGGTAATGACTGATAAGAAGAATCAGAATCAGAAACGGGTTTATTACCAGGTAGGATCACACGCACGAGGAATTTGATACATAATGAGGCAGATATAAAGTCATAAAGCTTTCTGCAGCTCTGTGTTTAAACTCACCTGGTTGTTGGTGCCGACGTCCAGCAGCACGGGGAGGCACTGCTGAGGCTTCACCCCCCCGCAGGCCGTGTACAGCGCCAGCTTCCCAACAGGGATGCCCATCCCGTAACCTCCAAGGTCCCCAAGACCCAGGATACGTTCCCCGTCTGTCACCACAACGGCCTACACACACAGAGAGACATTAGTTGTTGATACTGAGTGGTGCAAGGCTTACTTGGGAATGAGTTAGCATTTCAGCACTTCCATTCGTCTTGAAGTCAATGAGTTTTGATCAGATGCCTGAAATAAGGTCACGTTTAACACAAGCTTAAGATATTTGTTCATGCACAAAATACATCAGTAAATACTCCACTGGTGACTGACTAAAGTAAACATCATCACGCAGAACATCAGCTGTCTTTAGCTTAGCAGAGGTGACCTGAAGTCATGTGACCTACTTCTACCGATTGCTTAAATAATTATAAAAGTGTAGAGTATAATTTCTCAGGCACAAAAAGGTTTACATCTGTACCTTAATGTCTTCTTCAGGCCAGGAGTTGAGCACGCTGGCGATGTGGCCTTTATCATGGATGGTGATGAAGAGTCCTCTGAAAACAGAAAGGTTGTAATTATTATAATTAAAAATTAAGGCAGCAGTGTTGTTTGTGCTGTAAGGCTAAGTGAGTCAGGGTTGCATGTCTCACTGAAATATTTTGGGATTCCTTTTAAATTTCCTGCATGAAAAGGTAGCCATTAAAAAAGGATAGAAATGTATACTATAAGAATATTATGTCTATTTACTGCTAAATGGGAATTTTTGTATGACCACACACTCACAGCCAACCACCTAACTGTGATTTGTTTTTGCTTTTATTTTCACCCTGTATCCCTATCACCACTGTCCTCAGTTCACCCACCATTGGATATAATTAATCTTCAGTGTGCAGCTGAAACATGATGTGAACGCTAATGTCAAGTTAACAAATAATGATCTTGTTATTTTGTTAGGACAATGCAATTGAAATTAGATTGAGAGGAGATGATGGGCCGGAAAATATATTTTTTCGAAAACATTTAAAATGGTCCTTAGATGAGAAGGTTAATCTCAATGTAAGAATGAAATAAAACCTTGGTAAATAGTGTTCCCGTGCAGCTATGGTTTATATGAGATGAATCTCACCGTGGTCTCCTGAAGGCGAGGCCGTACTGCTGGCAGGCCAGGCCCACCGTGGGAGTGTAGACGATGGGCATGAACTCCTCGATGTCAGAGGTCAGGACTCTGTAGAACAGCTTCTCGTTCCTGTCCTGCAGCGTCATCAGCAGGATGTACCTGAGACAGAGAGACACATCAGGATTTATGTTTAGACAAAGTTAATTGTAGTTGTGCTAAAGTATTTCTGCACGATTATCATCTGTCTGGAACCAGACGCATCATAGAACACTATGCATGTTTGATATGGTTATTCTGTGTATGTGTAGTCATGGTGTTTATACAGGATGTCGTTCTTTGGAGATTATGTAACCACAATAACATCAAAAATAGCAGCGCAAAATGCTGTCACGAAATTCAACATATGTGTATTTCAGAGAGATAAGGGGGGGGATGGTGGAAGTAGGAAGTGGGGATGGTGGAAGTAGGAAGTGGGTAGCACCCCACATCCGCTTCCCTGATTCGGTTTCATAGCGCCATCATCAGGTCTACATTTCATTGAATCCAATACATTGGTTCATCACTGCAAAACTAATGTTCTCTTTATTTTGTTATTGTTATATTTCTATTTTTTAGGTCTTAATGTGTGCACATGTAAAAATGTGTCTTTGACTGTGTGTATATATATAAATATTTGCGCACATATTTTTATGTACATTTGTTTTTATATTCGGGATTGTGGGAAACGGTATTTCGATCTCTCCGTCTGTACACACAAACTGGAAGATTGACAATAAAGTTGACTTTGACTTTGTTATATTCTTGAGGTGCAAACAGCTCGCATAACTGCTAGTATGGCTTCAAACTTGTTTGTTTAACAGTGTGACATGTTGAAGTGCATTTACAAATTCTGCATTCATGAGACAACTTACAGTGTAAATATAGACAGGAGATATAGAGTGTGTGTGTGAAGGTGAGAGACAGCTGAATATGTATCTGTCTCAAGGACTCACAACCACTACTGGATCCCCAAAAGTAAGGATTTCTAAAGTAAGTTACCATACTAAAAGCTGTACAAAGCTGTAGTGTATTATACTGTATAGCAATCAAATAATAGATTCATAGGAAGAGACAGAAAGAATGTATGACATGCATCAACATCCCAGAAAAGACTCAAACCAGGGATGCTTCAGTGATGTTTATGTAACTACTAAGCCACGGGATGCTGCTCAACAAATATTTGACATGACACTAAATACATTTTTAATCACACGCCGAATGACAACAAAAGAGGTGCTAAAGAAGATTTTGACCAATCATATGAGACAGCAGTAGGGTTGCAAAATTCCAGGAATTTTCAAAGATGGAAACCACGGGAATTAACGGGAATAAACTGGGAATTTTCTAAATTGAAGGTTGGTTCTTCATAGGGAACTTAAATATAGTTGGGGAAAGTATATTTTAGCATAATCTTGACTCAAACAAACAGATGCCATTCAAGTACACTTGAATATCCATGCCATAGCACACTGCTTACTGCATGGCTATTGAGACTACACAAAGGTTCGCAACAGGCTCACAAATGTGAGAGTGGAAAAACTGGTTGGCATTCTGGCAAACCTATAAGGCTCTCTGAGCCTGACACAGAGCCATCCTCAACAAGGCTGGACAGTGACACTGAAGAGGAAGAGGAAGAGTTGGATGTTGATGAGGCCCAGGAAGAGCCCGTTGACTGAAAGGGTTTAGCCAAAATGCAGAGATTGCTTGAAGGAAGATTTGCATGTTTAATGGGACTTTTTGGAGGGAGAGGGGCTCTTTTCATTTAACATTTTGAATTGGACTTTGTGCAGATTTTTGGATGGGGGGTGCATTTTTGTTCATTTTTTAATGAGTGGGGTTGGGGGGGATGAGTAGCATTTAACTCAACATTCCTGTTTTCGTTCTTCAATGAAACAAATAATTGTTCGATAAAATAATTAAAATCTGTTGAAATGTCATGGTTTTTATTTTATTTTGCATCGAATATTTATAAATTTACCGGAAACTTTCCGCCCCTTTGCAACCCTAGACAGCATCTGATTGGTTGAGCCGATTCAAGATCTGCAGCTCCTTAACACGCATTTTTATAAATGTCTCCTCTGTATGAAGTGGTTTTGGTTACACACATGGAGAGGATTCACATTTTAAATATATATATATGGGAGGAATCTTAGGGCCCCTTTAGCAATATGTTGGGTTTTTTCCTTTCTCTGTTTTGTTATAGTAGCACTACTAATTATGTTGCGTTGTATTAACAGTCACTTGTGTATAATATCAGATTCGTAGGAGCTGTGGGGATATTGAGACGAGGTCAATATGAACTTCTTACTTTTATCACTCCCTAAGAGTATGCGTTTGAGTCGGGTTTTGGGCATTGATTTGTTTGGGGTTGATCAGTTACTTTGAAAAACGTGTTCTTATGTTCCTAAATCTCTGTTCTCTCACTTGTCCAGAGGGTTGATGCGGGTTTCGTAGCTCTTCATGACACGCAGCACCTGCACATCCTGGGAGAGGAAGCATGGCGGCAGCAGGCCGTGGATGCCCAGCTGGAGGCGCTCCTCCAGAGTGAACGCCATGCCCTGCAGAGTGGAAGAGTTATACAACAGAGAGAGTTTACACAGGGTGAAGTCTACTGAAGGAATAAGAACGCAGACCTCAGTGACTCATGTCTTAGTCATGCCGTTTTGAGGTTGGTTATGACTCATTCCCACGCCCAAATAGAGAGTGGCATTTTTGATGGTTTTTTTGTCCAAATATAGAATTTTTGTTTGGGAATAGAGCAAACTTTGAAGAGTTCTTGGGATGTTTGTAGCTTCGAGCAGTAACACATCACAAGGTGCAGCTTTTACTCTGAAAAAGCAGCACCTTGTACCCCCCTGCCTTCTGGTTATGGTTAGAGTCGCTCTTCTGTCTCGGCGTTGGCAGATTTCCCAAAGAGTGATCGGAGGGGAGCGTGAGGTTTAATCTATTTATTCTCTCCAATAGTGTGTGAGCCTGAACTCACTCCCCTGTCAGCTCCATTTCTCTTTCCTCTTCCTTACTGTGTAGCACTCTGAATTTCCTCTTGAATCTTGCACGTCAGAGGAAAAAACACTGACCTACTTGAGGATATCCCTCCTTCCTCGGCCAGTTTGTGTTTGTCTACTGCAGAATCTGTGAATTTAACTTCACATGTCCCGTAAAATGATTCATGCTGGTGTGAAATGTGACACCGGATAAGATATTTAGTTGCTAACATTGCCCCGGCATATGACCATAACGTCTACAGTCGTTCCACAAGCTGCATGCTTTCCATTAGGGAGTATTTTTAAGATACATGCCCAACAGTTTGCCAACACTTTACTGTACAGCGGCAAGAAAGAGCATGGAGGACAGAAGGTCTGCCTGCCAGAGGTCATTACAGAAGATCCTCTGATACAGCAATGGCTTCACCAGATTATCATTAGACAGGGGGAAAGAATGATTGTGCAAAGCAAAGTGTTAAACTAATCTAATGGGACTAGTGTGAACGTGAATGAGCAATAATCATCAAAGGAAGTAAGATGTCAAGCAAGGAAAATGAACCCAAACACATCATGCTACAATTTTTTTACTGATTCTTAGAAACATCCCACCTGGTTTTCATTTTCTAAGACTAACCGAGAAGAGAATCTTTCTAATACAATATATTTACTCTAATTTTAGGGTTCTTGGATACCCAGTTTGTTGCTAGCGACTGAGATGCAGGGTGCACCTGTATCCAACCAACATTTAAAGCAAGCCTTGCTACTCGTCAACCACGCCCTGAAAATCAGCGACAAACAAAAAGGTTGTAAAAAGAAACGTAATGTCAGTTGGATGAAAATATTATGTCTAATGAAAGAAAAATGTTGACCAACAACAAGTACTTGTTCGTCATCTGGTGATCTGATTTCTCAAACATATATGGCAGAAACAAAATGGCAATGTCTGTTTTTCCAATATTATGCACCCCTTTAGTGTCTTGTATTTGAATGGAAGACTTTTACATGTAAACGTCAAACGCAAACATGGCCGAAGAGAAAGTGATGGATCACCAGCGCTAAGATAAACCCATCCGAGCGAGCAGGTAAAGAGGCGCCAAAGTAAACGCATTAAGCCGACTCCTAACCAGTGTGTGTAAACAAACGAGAACAGAGAGAGGCTAAATGAGGGGGTGAGAGGAAGAACCTGCGTAACCCTCGTAATGGCTGCCATCCAAACCTTATCGTACATTACTGTAAAGTTACAACATAATAATACCACGTATAATAACACGTGTTGCATTTATATGGTTATCAGCTGATAGTCGGACATTTGAGAGGTCACTGCAATCTGGCCCGTTTGCAGAGAGAAAGAGATCAGGGTCAGAAATAAGGCCTTTCTAAATAAATACAGTTAATATATCCGGTAAAACTGAAATCATTTGTAAATTAATCGATTTGTTGAATGACAGAGAAAATATTGGCGTCTATTTTGATATTCAATTTTTTATTCGGTCATCTTTGTAAGCAAAAGTATTAAAAGAGACATCGATTATTATTATTCCAGCCCTTCAAATAAGGATTTGCTGATTTTCCATACATCACTTTTAAGTACATTTTGGACTTTTGGAAGAACAAGATTAAGATGTCCCATTCACCTCATTAGAGTTGTGATGGAAATGTGACGATTAGGGGGGGGGGTTTCATAGACAAATAAAAAATGTTTTAATGATACAAATAAAATAAGATTCATTGATAATAAATACAATCCTTAGTTGCAGCCTACGTATGTATCCCCTATACTGTAGCTATTCAGTGTTAGTTATCATTACACAGAACATGTGCGATAGTGGTAAATATGTGTAAAGGTCAAGAAAGGGTTATTGAAAGTGAACATGCTTAAGCCTGCTCATAACACATGTTTAAAAACACCCTAACATCAAGTAACATTCACTTATTAAAACAACTATTTTAAATCTAAGTGAGAGTCAAAAGCTCAACTTGCTGACCGTTTCCTCTGGATTTCCCTGTGAGTCAGCGTGTAAATGCTGAATGGGCACCAGGAACTGTGGAAGGAACTGTGACCGACTCTTATCAACCCAAATTAAAGCCATAAATTCAACTATAGTGTCTGTATCCGTCCTGCTAGCTAAGCAGAAAGAAGTAACCCCTGCCTGACTTTAGAGAAAATGCAGTAAAATTACCTCTCCACACTGACGGCAAAAGACAGATGTAGAAAAGGACAGAAACATAGGAGAACCATAGATATCTCCAGATGTGGTTGCTATGCCGCACCATGTGGTCCTACTTACATGGTATACTCTGTTTATATATTTTCTACCACCATAACGCATGGTATGCACAACATAATGTAATCCGAGACACAATTATGTGAACACAGGTTAGATTTCCATTTTAAGTTTTGTATTTTCACAACACTTAAATACGCATTCCAGACGTAAATTAGAACAGTGTTTTTTTTCAAGAATGCATTCTTTTACGTTTTTCCTTAGTGGTTTTTCACCATACATGACACTACTACCAGGCCAAATTCTAGTCACTGAAATGATAACCCTAACCCAGCGGTGTCCAAACTTTTTTCACGAGGGCCACATAAAGAAAAATATACCAAGGGCTGGGCCACTCACTAGAGGCGAGGTATTTTGCCTCTTAAGTTCAGTTCTAAGTTGGAAAAATCAATCCAATGTAGGTCAATTGTTCTTGATACTTGAAAATGCTGTAAGGAAAAAAACAGCCCACATCACAGCTCTCCATAGGGTTTGATTTATTTTGTTAGCAGCTCATTCCTTAAAACAGAAGCTTCAGATTGTGATAAGAAGAGGAAATATGAAGGGTATATTTCAAGGTTATGTAAATGTTTTTTATTATCAACTTAGATTTGTTAGAACATGTTTTCAACTTTAATGGACTGAATTTATTTGAAAATTGGGCTTAACACATGAATACTGCTTAATATATTTGAACATACATATCTAAGAAGTACAATATAAGACAAGCTGAAGTTTGTTATATTTTAATTTGCTGAAGGCCGATTCAAAATGGTCATCGGCCGTAGTTTGGACACCCCTGCCCTAACCCATCTGAAAAGTCTCTTGGCACTTAGGCACTTATTTGGGTCATTTTCTCCTTGAGACGAAAATACTAGTGATTATTTGATTAATATTCATTGAAAAGAGTGCATTCATTAATTATAAGTCTAATAGTTGCTGCCACATATTGTATACGGATTATTTTTGTGCCAAGCATGTCCTCACATGTGGGCAACAAACAAAGTTTCCAACCTCACCTTTACCTGTTGTCATGTCTATGAGAGAAAACATGGAACATTGTTTGCAGGTAGGCTATTTATTGGCATGGACAGAAAGTGGGATGTGGGAAAACACATCCACTAACCTTGTTGAGGTGTGGGTTTCTGGTGATGTCGTATCCCCGCTTCTTGGTGGTGACGCTGCCCTTAGGACTGGACCCGGAGTGGCAGACCCGGACAGCCTGTACGGAGGCCGGCATGCCCGCAGCCTGGAGCCCCGGGGAGAGGACCGGGGACCCGGAGAGGACCCTCATCCCGCCCGCTGCTGCGGAGCGTCTGCACAGAGACAGGGCGGCTCTTCCTGGGAGGGAGTTCATGCTGCCTGCAGGCCACCAGGAAGAAAAACACAACAAAGTGTCAGTGAAATCCTGTAGGTGGAACAATACAAGTCACCTTCTAGTTCAGGAAAAGGACGCATGACCTAGAGATGACACTATACCGTGAATAACACACAACTTATTCCTGTCAACAACCTGCATCAATGTGAGTGAGCATTAGCAAGCTGAGTCACAGCGATAAACAACAAGTTGCATACAACATAGACAATACATTGAAAGATATTAAGGAAATAATCAAGCCGATGTCTTCAGTGTGTTGATGTTAACAACATGAATTGTTAGGCTGACTTAGCTCAGTTGGAAAATGTTAGCTGTCCGCTGTTTTTATCTTAATTAAACATTTTTCTCTACGCAAATTTCAGCACAGTTGCTATTGCTAATTAGCAAATGGCTAATATCAGAGTTAGCCTCACCTGAAAACGATGTGTAGCTACTACTCCACTGACTTCAATCTTCATAGGAGGCGTTTCTTTGTCCAGTGCTCGCTTTAACAACCAGTTATCAGTATGCTGTTTTTATGTCGGATCGACAGTTAACAGCTGTTCCAGGATCCGTTGACTCCGAAGGTCTCACTTCCCTGCTGGATCCACCAATCAGAGCGCAGCATGCGGGCTGAGAGGCGGGACAATCCCCGTCCATCTCCCTCCTCTGATCCTGTAAACACAACTTCAGATTCAACATCTGCACTCTCAAACTGCTACTCAACTCTCTTTAAATAGGTCTCACTAAGTCAAAGAACGTGCGTTTACTCTATAGTGGGTAATGACTGTGGCATTGTTGAATTTCCTGGCTTGATTCTGTTTCATAAGAAGAGAAAAAAGCTGTGGAAAAACTGACATTTTACATCTCTTAGTCATGCACTGACACCCCTGAACTCCAGTCTGTGCAGTCTGCAGTTGATCAAAAATAGACACTGGTTCCCCCTGCTGTCAGAAAAGCTTCTATACAGTCTTTTCCCATAGTTTAAACACATTTTCCTGAAACCAAACAACATCTCAACGCTCTCAACACACACTTCCCCTATTAAAACTCGACACATCTCTTGCCAAATCAACACTGTACTCAAAATCATGGTATCTATTCTCAAAACTGATTATTTCCACCAAAATGACGATGATGATTCACTCAATGAATGAGGCATTTTTGGCCCGAAATAGATAGCAATTTTCCGTTTTGTGATACAACACCGGGGAATATTTTGTGAAAAAATTGCAATCAGAAAAACATTGTATCAGCATATGATACAATGACTTAATCACAACCCAGATTTCCAGAGTTATACTCTAAACTTAAAATCAATACTGTGAAATTGTTACTTCAAATATCACACAAATGGTACTTATTTTGGCAAAACTAAACAGAAATGTCACTGTTAAGTAAAATGAAAAACAATAAATGAATTATTAATTGAAGTACAAAACTGACAAACTTCACACAGGCTGAATATAAAAAGATTTATTTAAAACAAACACATTTAATCACATGCATCTCTATTCATGTTTGTAACCAAACATTATTGAAAATCACAATTATCTGTTGGTGTTCATGCAAAAACTTCATTACCTGAGTCTGTCTTTCTACAGATGTATAAAGATTGTATTGCTTATAATGTTATTATGGATAGAAGGTAAAAAGACACTTTAAATAGTACAAGAAATTATTCAAAAATGAGAAATTATTAAAAAAACAATCAAATCTGTCTCACACAGAACATGTCCACAATAATGAACCTATTACTAAACAGTATACACCAATCTGATTGTTGAAACACAATCCTTTACTTCAAACACCAGAAAGGAGGATACCTTTATCCATCACCAGAAGGAACACATTTACAGCTTGAATAAGAGTCTCACAGACGCTTAATATAACTTCATATTATTTGCAATTACATACAGAACAAAAGTCTATTCGAACAAGATATTTGTAGGATCACATTTTACATCATCAATGATATACTTGCACGCTGATGAACAGATGAAAGTACCTACTGCTTGTCTTCATTTTCACCGTTCTGGAAACATTCAGGGAAAAGTATTTATTTAAAAAAGAAGAAGATAGAAATGCTTCAGATGACTACGCTGGTGCCGCTACGGGAACTTCTATCCTAAGAGAGAAAAGTGAAAGAGCAGGAATTAGGTTAAAAGGTGGAGATAATAGAATAAAAAAAATTGGATATACATGATTTCAGGCTTTTTTGTATACTGTTATTGGAATAAAATATATTCAAATTGAAAGTACTGAGTATTCTCTCATTTCATTAGAATTTTAAGTAACATTTTTGAGAAAAAACAAATATGTACATAAATACAGTGTGTTTACATGCATGCACACAAACACAGAATAAACAGATGACAAAAGTTTGATTTAAAGGGGCCCTATTCATGTAGTGATTTATATAGGTTTTTGGTCATGTGTCAATGCTAAAATCCCAAGTCCCTTGGAGAAGGACATTATTATAATGAAATTGCGATATGAGTGGTTGACTGATCGCTAGCATGGCTAAAAGCAATAAAAGAAAGCCTAAAAAGAAACAAAAGGAAAGCACCAGGATTCAGAAAGCAGTGAAATGAAAAACCTAACTCATCAGAACATTGTTTAAGATCAGTATGTGTATCTTACAGAAAGGCGGTTGTAGTTCCTCCGGCCGTTGATGCGCTCCGCCTGGTTCTCGATAGAGAAGTAGCTCGGGGGTTTCTCCGGCCAGTCCTTCCCGTTCCCTGCTCTCCTCCTGCCGCTGCTGTCCTCGTCGTCTGAGCTCAAGGAGGCTTTGCGTCGTGGGGGGGGCGAGTAGCTCCTCTCCCTGCGGACCCCCCTGCTGTGCAGCTCCTCCATCAGGTCGTCTCGACTGCGAGCTCGAGGTCTGGATCCCCCTCCTCTCCTCCCGGCCGAACCACCTCTCTCGTTCCTCGAACCCCTGTGTGGCGCTCTCGCTCGCCTGTTCTCCCATTCAGAGTCGTCGCTGTTCTCACGCAGGATCCCCCGCCTGGGAGGGGAGGCGTCTCTGTACCCGCGGGGGGGGAGGAAGCCCCCTACCGAGCGGTTGGTGCTCCCGCTCGACTGGCTGGATATCCTGGGACCCCCTCGGGCTCTGTCGCCACTTCCAGGTGTTGAGTGTAAGGAGAAGCTGGGAACACGCTGGATTATGGGAGCCAGGGTGATCACTCTTCTCTCCACCCCTCGCACCCCCATCTCATCCAGGGCTGACAGCATACTGGGGGGTCCCGGGGTGTAGGGAACTGAAGGAGGAGGAGGGGGCTGAGGCTGGTACTGAGGCTGGTGCTGAGGCTGGTGCTGGTGCTGAGGCTGGTGCTGGTACTGAGGCTGGTGCTGGTACTGAGGCTGTAACGGCAGCATGTGTTGCTGAGAGTATTGAGCCATCGGAGGGACTCTCACATCCAGACCCCTCACCTGGTTCTCCAGGTAGTCCAACACCTGTCCGGAGCCTCGATTGCTGCTACGCATGCTGCTGTTCACGTGGTGTGGAGGAGGGGGAGGTGGCTGGTGCTGGAGGTCCATGGGGGACATCTGCATGGGAGCCATGGCAAAGTTTTGTTTGGTGGGGTAGTCCGAGTACGAGCCTGAAAAAAAGACAGCAAGAGAAAGACATTCATTATCTTACAGCTTACTATTATCTCCAGCCACATGGCGGCAGCAGAAACAAACATTAAACGCAACAGTGTCAAATGTTCATATTTAGGATGTATGATGTTAGCAAATACAGTAATCAACCACTTATATGGTTCATAAAGCTTCGGACAGACTTTTTCCTACACAAATGCATTTTAAATAGTTTCCTCATAGTAATGAAGTAGTGTGTTTACAGTGTTCATTTTGGGTCTTTTCATATACTGTATAACAGCATATGTTCAAATGTTTTCTGCATTATTTTTATTTTTATTCATTGACAGGAAACAGTTCATTTTTTGTTGTTGAAGAAATTAAATGAAAGCATAGCCGATCTTTGGCTTAGTAGCCTATTTGCACCACTGATGTTACTGTATTTGTTAAACGGCAAAATAATGTTAAAAACGGTTACGTTTTGGGCTTGATAAGTAAAGAGCTGAAAGACAAGAAAACCAATGAATGTGTAAACCAGGGGTATCCAAACTACGGCCCGGGGGCCAAATGCGGCCCGCTGGCCATTTTGAATCGGCCCTCAGCTAATTCAAAAAGTATGATGATATATGGCCCACAAATGAAACTTGTGCTTTTCTTATATTGTACTTCTTAAATATAATATGTACAAAATGTAAGACAGCGCCACTGCAGCGCATGCGCACTTCTTATCTCATAATTTTGACTTTTTTATCTCATAATTATGACTTTTCATGGGGAAGTGGCGGAAATGGGCTTCCATAATTTTCTAACAAATCTTAGTTGATACAAAAAAGCTTAATAACTTATTTACATAACAAGCTTGAAATAGACCCTATGTCATCTTATTATAATCACTCTGAAACTTCTGTTTTTAAGGGATGAGCTGCCAACAAGATAAATGAAACCCTATAGAGAGCTGTGATGTATGCGGTTTTTTTCTTAAAGCTTATTCATGTATCGAGCCTAATTTACCTACATGTTGCTAACTTATAACTTAACTGATGAGGCGATATACCTCACCTTTATGAGTGGCCCAGCCCTTCGTATATTTTTCTGTATGTGGCCCTCAGTGAAAAAAGTTTGGACACCCCTGGTGTAAACCATCAACATGTTTAAGGTTAATAAAAAGGTTCCTATCTCTGAAAAGGCATTGCCCCAGGACAAAATCTAGTTGAGTTAAAGAACGACTTGTGGTTTTTAGTTTAGCTTGAAATACAATAGTTAATTTACCTTTTAAAATAAACATGATTTAGTATATGGTCTTAGCTCAAACAGCTTTGTCCAGCAATTTCACATACTTTCTATTTTTACATAATTAAAAGGACAACTGTTTAACCCATGTGTTTTGTTGTTATATTTAAAATCAAGACATACAAGTAGTGTTTACACAGTGAGGACATTTTGTTCTCCCACTTCTGTAACCAAGTCAAACACACGCCCTTCAGTGTGGAGGAAAATGATTTAACAAAACATTAAAGGAAGTCTTTTGTGTAACTTTGTGTCACCCACCTGAGTAAAGTATGGGAACGCCCTGAGAGGAGCCGTTGGAGCCGATGGGAGCATACATGGGTTGACCGTTCATCCAGGGGCCCATCGCCTTCTGAGCGTCTTTTATCATCCTGTGCTGCATCACAGCTGCAAACAGAGCGGAGAGGAGAGGGGTCAAAGGTCAGAGAGACCCGCTGTTGACTGAGCCAATAGACCTGAACAAAAACAGAAACTGCAAAAGGCTTCGATTGCTGCTAACTTAGTGAGTGAGTTAGGAAGTGGGTAGGTCGGTCGGTCGGTAAATTAGTAAATGACAGAACAGTAATACAAGAAATAAAAGGAAATCAACTAAGTAGGTAACTAAGTAATAAATGAACTAACTAATTAATTAGGTAACAAACTAAATAAGTAGCTATTTAGGTAAGTAAGTATCCTCAATTTATACAGCACTTTAAAAAAAAGAGATGTTCTAAAGTGCTGACTGTAAATCAAACAAGTGCATTATAGTAGAAATAATTAACTCATAGACAACTTTTGAAACATACACATAGTTAACATTAAGAGTAATAATACAATCAAAACATAGTAAAAAGACAAATACAAACTAAATACATTTCTAGAAACAGAAAGTATGTTTTTAAAAGTTTTGCTCAATCAGTTTTGTTTACAGTACTGTCCCCTAAGGGTAAAACAGACAGACAAAAGGCCTCTCTGGTACCTTTCTCGGGGCAGCAGCAGGTCTGAGGACAGCAGGGGCAGCGGACGTAGCAGCAGCACTTCTGAGGGCAGCACTGACAGCAGCAGATGCAGAGCAGCATGAGGAGCAGCAGAGCCCCGAGGATGATCAGCAGCACCGTCAGCCAGTCTGCAGAATACACAAATATGAAGGACAGTCACTTTCAGTTATGCTGATTCCAATACTTTCTTTGATGAAAACAAAAAAGGTATCTATGCGATCTTAACGGAGGAAACTCACGGTACACGATGAGTTTGACTTCTCGATCCGAGTCCCCTGAAGTGTCACCGGCAGCGTCGATGGAGCAGAAGTAAACGCCGTTATCCCACCACATCACCTCAGTGATGACCAGGTCCGCCTCTGTTGACAGAAAACATACCATTACCTCCAATAAGAAGAATATACAGGGTTAAAGTGCTCTTAACTGGATGACTGACGAAAAGATATTTGAATATCATCTTTCTTTTTGTTGTTCAGTTTACTCAACACTTAGGCAAAGTCAGACACTGATTGGCTAATAGTTATTTTTCTAACATACACTATGTTAACAAACTACACTATCTTACATACATGTACTGTAATTATATAGTACATTATTTTGTATACGAATATATGGTGACCGTGCTGTGTCTTAAGATGTATTTATATATGATTGTATTGACACTACACACAGGCTAACAACCACACTAGTAACAATAGAGTGATGGAAAAGTCAAAAAAAAAAAAAAAAACTAGTCGTCATTTCTGGAAAGAATGATATACGGCAATAAGATGACAAACAACTTGATCAAATTACAGCTTTTAAACATCAGTTTTGAACATTATGACGGGATGAGACTCACTGTTCTGAATGGTGATTCTGCGCTCTCTGTAGTCGGCTCCCAGCATGGGCTCATTGGTGCCTCTCTTCTGGATCACCGTGCGCACCGTGCGCTGCCGGTCCGGGCAGTCGTTGGCCGGGTCCTGACCCAGCTGCAGAGACGCCTGATAAGCTTCAGGAACAGAAGGAAATACAATTCAATATTTTTCAATTTATCCAATTTTATGGGGTTACACTAAACACTATATTTTAACTGTGTGCTTCAACCCAACCGTGAAAGAGTATGAATGATGTTGCAACAAGCCAAATTCTATTACAAGTGCAGATATTATAAGAACAACTAATGAAACTAGAAGGGCACTTGCCACCGACCATTTAACCATTTAAAAATGATTAGTGTATCCACTCCATGACTCGGATCAGCTCAAGAACTGCCCATATAAGGTATGAAATATCATGCTAAAATTCAAGATTCAAAGGTTTTAATGTCCTACGCACATAAGCTACAGTGTATAAATGGCAATGAAAATCTTATGACCCGAGCTCCTCCAACAATGCAACATATATAATAAAATACAAATAAGAAAAGTATTCCAAAGAATGAAAACTACTATTAAAAGTGAATATGCCATGCCACTTGCAAAACACCAATATGTATTAGTGGTTTGGTTGAGCTACATAAGCCTCACCTGTGGAGTAGTAATCGAGCACGGGGTCTTTGCAGAAGGACTTGAACCTCCAGGTGACCAGGACGTCCTGAACGTTCGCTGAGGTGGAATAATCGCAGAGGATGATCACGGAGGCAAACAGCGTCGTACTTCTCTCCGTCTCCGGAACAATCACCTGGACGGCAAGCAGCTCTGGTAAAATAAAAACAAATGTAAAACAACAGCACATGTGACGCAATCTTTAAGTCAGTGTGTGTGTGTGTGTGTGTGTGTGTGTGTGTGTGTGTGTGTGTGTTTGTTTTGCAGCTTTATTCCTGAATGCTTGATCGAAAAAAATCTGGCCAGACTGGTTATGAGTTTACTACAGAAGTCTTTAAGCGTGAGCATATTATACTATATCATTAAGTCATAACAGCTGCCAATCACGATGAGCAAGAGAAAACAACACGATGACAGCAACCTCTGCTAATTGAGAAAAGTATCAGTTAAGGTTTAAGGTCAACACTGAAACACTTTCTCTCCAAACAAGGCGTTTAAAACTCTAATGGAGATGTATGTTTGTCAGAGTCAGTGTTTGTCTCAGTGGTCTAATGTCAAAATAGGCATAAAAGGCGCACATGAAAAAGTTTTAAATGAATGTCGAGGGCACAACAAAAAAATTGAAAGAAACACTGAGAACGAATTTTAGAAAAACATCCAAGAGTTATTTAAAAGAGAATTGTATACAAATAGGAACTGCAGCTGTAGAGATTTATAGAAATGTGCAAAAATATCTACATACATTGCAAAATCTCCAAGATGTGATCAGCATCCGGACTTTGTTGTGATGTAGAATATAGAGACGTATAAGTTAAAATCTAAAGTTTTACTAATAAATTATTCAATGAACATGTCCTGCTTTTCCTCTAAAATGTAAAACATTATTGCTTTTATTTATCTTACTTGAGAGTTATTTGATTATTTCTGTTAGAGGTGTAATTTCGAAGACATTTTGAACATGTGAGGAAGTCTTTGACTGTATGGACCAAACAACAAACTGATTAATCAACCAAGAATTGAGAAGAGTTGCGGATACCACTATTCGATCAATCAATTATTGTTGTATATTATTTTCAAAATAAATAAATAAAAAGTTATCAAAGTAAAACTCTTCAATGTTTATTTGATTATTGCTAGTTCTGCCAAAAGTCATGTACAGCATAATGTATCTGTAACTAACTATCTTAATTATCCATTAATAGTTCAAATCAAATGGGAGAATTTGCTGCTGGTATTTTCCTTGCTAGTACACTGAATATCTAAACATTGATTTATATCAGTTTGGGTTCACGGGAATTATGATAGATATTTTTTTATGATTTCCGATGGTTTTCCACAATTAATAGAAGAATCCAGAAATTAATCTGCAGATTAACTGATAATGAAATAAACTGTCTTTCAATAGGCCTACCTTTTTATATAGAGCAGGAAATCTTTCTAGGAGATCATTATTGAAATGTATGCTTGATTAACGACATATAAAGTTGATCCATGTAAACAACATGTGTCACTAACCCTGTTGTGCTTTATGTACATAATTATTTCAGCTCAACAGCAAATTAAGTTATAATTATTTGAATCTTTATTTGTGTAATAACGTTTTATTAGATGTTATATCAATCTGAGAGGCTGATTCCTTTGTGTGAAACGTTATGGTTAAAAAATTGTTTTGGACAACATGTTGAAAAAAACTATTAGTCGTGTGCAGTCACGTGACAGCCGTCGGCCTTGTCCTGTGTACACCTGCCGATAATAATTAACTTGAACACATCACTGCTAGTTTCGATTGTTTGCTTATAGGTGGCTTCCCTCTTAAATAGCTATACACTGGAAGAAAAACAGAGACGTCTTGATGAAGTATAATTGTAAGGCTTTACTGTGTCTACTGAAACGCCTTTAAAGCCTCACCTGTCGGCAGGCGAGCCAGCAGAAGCGCCATCAGTATCATATTTCCCATCTCGTTGCTGTGTATCCCTACGCCGAGGCTTCACTCTCTACCCTGTTGTTGGAGACTCAAAATCCGCCAGAAATCGTGAGTATTTGGAGGAAAACGTTGTATATCCGCTTCTGTACATAGTCCCTCTTCTTTATCCTGAAGACGCCATGTTGGAGAGGCAGGTTTTGTTTATTCTCTGAAGTAAAAAAAAAACAAGTGTTTACAGCCGCCCTGAGGAACAACTTTCCCGCAGAGAGAGAAAGAGAGGCGGATCACCCCCTCCCCCTCCAGGTGACATCATGGCCCCGCCCTCTGTGACAGGTGGATCAGGGAGGAAATAGAGAGGAGCAGGAAGAGCAAACAAAGGTGATGTTTCCCACAACTATCACGTCATGCTTTAACTGTGGTGTGTTGCCACTTTATTTAATGTATGACCAGGGCCATCCCTGGCCAACTTGGGGCCCCAAGCGACATTGTGAGATGAG
>NW_011352054.1:748646-755585 GCF_000735185.1 Notothenia coriiceps | reverse complement strand
AACAAGTAGGCAACATGTGTGAGGAAGGTGTTTCGCTGGGCTATATAATGCATTCGTACAGGGCCGCCCCTGGCCAACTTGGGGCCCCAAGCGACATTGAGAGATGAGATGTTTTGGAAACAAAGTAGGCTACTTTTCAAATATAATTCCTGTTTATTATTATTATCAACACAGTTACTTTTTATACAGTGAGGTAAATGGTAAATGTGCATGTATGTCATTCAGTATGCGTTTACAGGTCAATACGTCTGCATTTCCTGCCAAATACTAGCCTCAAAAAGATTCAAATATAATTAATGCGAATAAACTACTTCTACTAATAATAATAATCATAATCAATTCAATAATATAAATACTATATTATTTTATTATAATATATTTGTAATATAGTCAAGACAAAACATGTTTGTTACATGCTCAAAAACTGAGCCAAGCTCATGAGCCGAGGCCCCCTGCGCAATGTGAGGACCCATGCAGCCTGCATGATCGGCCTGTAGGGAGGGACGGCCCTGTGTATGACTGTACATTACATTTAGTTGACATTTTTATCCAAATGGTGCCGTCCAATCAACCATGAAGATGCAAATTCCTAACTGCAAGAATCCTGCATGCACATTAGCTTTCAATAAGCCAAACATTTTCAAGTGCTAAATTCAGAAATAAGTTTTTTTTTTTCGTTTTTTCCTTTTATTTTACAGGCCAAAGTGCAGTCTCAGTACTGAACAGTAAATTAGACATAGTTCTTAATGATTGTGCCCTTCTGTTTTTGTACATTTGCAATTATTTTACCTTCTCCTCCGTACTGTTGAAGAAAGAGATATGTCATATTTTCTAATCCTTCCAATAAAATATTATTGACACACTTTTGATAACACTGAAAAAACTAAGGGATGGTTTAGTTTGAAGTGTTTATTTGCGGTATTTGTCCATACTTGTATAATCTACAGTAGTTTGCAGTAAGCATGCTCAAAGTTTGTTAAAACTGATCACAAATAAGACCTTTTAGGCCACATTTTATATATATTTTTTATATAACAATCGTTTTCTATTAGTCAGTCTATTTTTCATAGATTTTTAAGTATGGCAAAGATAAAGAAAGATAACAATGAATAAACAGAAGGCCTGATTAGTTCTCTGCTGGGTTTAATGCCCCTGATAAGTGTATTTGAATGCATTTCACATGGTAGATGAATGGAGTCTTTATTTAAATGTGAACATCAGACCATCATCTTAAACCTTCTCCCCTTATTGGTGTGAAAAAACAACTCTAGAATACATTTTAGTTTAGCCTGCATGATCTGAATACTCTGAATGAAACAAGCTCTTATTAGTTTGTAGAAACATCCCGAGTGTAGAGTCCACTCTCGGGATGAGTGTTGTGAGTTCTTTGTGTGTAGATGTTTACGTCTCTTATCCAGGAAGTAGACCCCAGCGAGCGTTAGTGTTGACACAAAACAACTCCGTCTGAGCTGAACTCAAGAGCTTCTCTCAGCTCACTGGAGTGTGTTGGTAATCCTGAGAAAAATGCTGCGTGGATGAAAAGCTTTGCCCTCTCATCAGCGTCTGGCTCCGCTCTGAACTACACAGACATGCCAGGTTTAAATTCCTTTCTGGTCAGTATCTGGCGAGGACGTCCAGTTCCCTTCATCTTCTACCTCTTTGTCTTCAGTGAAGAAAACATTTAGGCTGTGATCTGCCGGCAGTGTTTCAAAGGTTACAAAGTGTTCTTCTGTTTTGTTTTTCTATTAGAAGATTAAAGATAGTTAGTTAGTGTCAGCGATGGATCTCTAAACTGACTAAGTGACTGCTAATATTTCTAACTGGATATTCAAACAAAGGATATTAAATACACACAAAACGGCTACAAAGGGTCACAAAACTACTAAAGAAATGCAAAATGACTACACAAAGATGCGAGATGACTACAAATAGAACCAAAACAACTATAAATAAATCACAAATTAACACAAAGAGACGCACAATTACTAGTGATTGATTAAAAATTACGAACGAAGACGAAAAGATCAAATATATATCCTAAACCACAAATAAGAACCAAATGAATACAAATGGACAGAAAACTTCTAACAAGAGTCAAAAAGATCAGTCACAAAACTACCACAGAGAAATACAAAACAGTAACAAAGAGATTCAATAAGACCCTTAAGATTCTTAAAATGATCAAACAGACACAAAACAAAAAAATGTAGCATAAGAAAAGTCATAAAACTATCAAAACGACTACATTACGGATAGAATCAATTACCACGGAGACAAAATGCTGAAACATATATTTCTTTTGTGCATGTTTTGATGTGCCAATTAATCCTTTATATAAGCACATTAAAGCTGGACGCATGCTTTACACGATAAGGTGTGCAGATTGTGTGTAGTTCTGTATTTGGATGTTGTCAGTAAATCTCTAGTGTTTATTTAGTTGTGGATATTTGATAAGCTGCGATAAAAAACACAGGCTTTATCCAAGATACTGTACACACACTTTATCACACACATGGTCAAACATAATAAGCACACACTCAGATTCAGACACAGAGGATGTATATTTCATATTTCTAAATAAATATAAATGATGTGTCTCTTGATCAAGATAATAACATTCGCAGGCAGCGGAGACTTCTTTTAAAGTTTTTTTTATTAAAAAGTATTTATGCAGTGCAATTTATCTGCAGGACAAATTCAAGGTACAGCACTTACATACAGTACAAGATCAACAACACACACATACAACGTGAACCTGAGTTACAGTGTACTGAAGAGTGTGAAGTCTGCATGAAAATATAAGACTGTGGCTTCCTGCAGATGAAAACTTGGCAGATAAAAACATTAATAAAACAAACATCTTGGCACTGGTTTCAGAATAAATCCAATCACTCTGCAAATACAACTGATACACACACCACATACATATCATCTGTATTCTACACATGCAGAAATACTCAGATATAATTAATGACAAGTAAAAAACGTCCTGGTTTTTACACATTTCTCACTGACTTTCAGTGCCGTCATTGTCAATGAGAGGAGGCCGACTTCATGCGGCTGATGGCAGAGCAGCAACAGGACGGTTTAATGAACGGACAGGTGCATGCTGGGAAACCTCGTCACACTATCAGAGTGTCCCTGCTCAGTGCAGTGCTCTGTTAAAGGAATACACCGAGAGCCAAACGTTAGACACTTTGACTTCATGCATTTGTAACAATGTGAGTTATTTGGTAAATGGTGATTTTTGTAGCGTTAGTGGTGGCAGAGATTGAAAAAAGCGCTTTACAGTAAAGTCCATTTACCGTGCGAGGTTAGTGAAGCCTGTAGATATCCTGCAGCTCAAGCCATGTTAGTAGTAAAGCCTGTTATACAGATGTTTTCTAATACTACAAAGAAAGTTAGTAAGCATGTGTAACACTGGGATGGTTGCAAGCGTGACCAGATTATACTGTACATGTCTGAGTTAAATACTATTTGCATTGCTTTTGTAAATGTATGCAAACAAATGTAACAGCTACTGGAGATACAATAACATCAAAGCTAAGATTATAAGGAATCAGTGTTAAGACCAAACATCTTGTATGTACATTGAGCAAGAGACAATCAGAATATGTACATAATACTGTAAAAAACAAACAAACAAACAAACAAAAAAGCTGGCGTTGTTGTATTGTATTCTTATTGTCAACAAATCCCATTAGAGACTATAACTGATAATGTCTCTCAATACTTTAATACTAGTTTTTAAAACTCTCTTTATTATGAAACAGTGTCAAACTATTACCTTTATTAAAGGTGGGGTAGGTAATTTTGGAGAAACCAGCTTGAGTGCGCTAGAATTTGAAAATACACAGGAGGAAAAAAAAATCTGCCACTTCCTTACAGAGCCCCTCCTCCAACACACACGAACGCGCACATGACCAATGAGGGCACGAGATAAGTTTGTGCACAGATGGAAGGCTGACAGGCAGGTAGGCCATCCAGTTATTTTAGCCGGGCCGGCTCAGATGATTGGTCGTGCTTTTTACAGTACCACGGCTTCCACAGATGATATTTTTTTATGGATTTTTTTGTCAAAGCACTTCAGATATTCATTGCTATCGGGATGTTAAGAGCATTCCATGGAATATAACAAAAAGTGTATCTCGAGCCGGTTTCTCAAACTTACCTACCCCACCTTTAAGTTTGTTGTTTTTTTCGAACATTTTTGATGTGCTTTTTCCTTTCCAGTAGAGAGCTGATAACAATGTCATAGTCCTAATCCCTTAAATCATAATTCTATATCGGGATTTATTAAATAACAAGAAAGCCTTTCTTATCTCATTAAATGCACGCACTGTCACTCCTATCATAACTCAACAGGAGTAGTTTTATAGCAGACTGAAAACTCATCTCTTTCGACTCCACTTCGAGCGATAGAATTACTAACAGAGCACTTATATACTAATAAAGGATTAGCTTATCTAAAGCCAGTTGAGTAGCACTTGAAATGTTTGGCTCTATGAAACCTGATGTACTTATATGATTCTGTTTTCTTCAAGGTTGTATCTTCCTGGTTGAATGTACTTATTGTAAATCGCTTTGGATAAAAGCGTCAGCTAAATGTAATGTAATGAGTACATCATGCATTTGTTTGGTTCTGTTTTCTTCTGTGGATTCAAACCATTTGGGGGCTGTAAATGAGTAACTTTCCCCCGGTTACCTTGAATTCTTAATAATAAATTGTTTAAATGTGTTTTTTAAAAGAGAACATTCTCGATAAATTGAAGCAAGACAATTTTAACTACAGCAATACTATATCAAAACTAAATCACAAACACAAGCATTTATTATGAATTATTATTTATTATTTATTATATGCTCTTGCTCGTCCTATGTAAAAACATCTTGTCTTTGGAGAGTTATTTACTTCAATTCATCAACACGTTCCTCCTTTTTGTATTCTTAAAAAATGTCAAGGTAAAACAGGGTTGACATACAGTACTAATGATCATTGAGGGTTTGACATATTCCTTTTAATTCACTATTTGTATTTGGACTCTCATGGGATGTGCTGACAATAAGAACAATATAGAATATGCAGAATTATCCAGTAGTTATTGAGGGGGTTTAGAGGCTCTTTCCTGAAGGGCTGCAGAGGAAGGAAGTCCTCCTTCCTGCTACAAGTAACTCACCAGGTTTCGGCTCCTCTCCCTCTCCTCTCTCAGTGCTTGGGACGTGTCCTGGGGGGGGCGGGTGTAACAGAAAGGCCTCATGGCAGGTTCACTGGGTTTGTATCTCTCTGCTCTGGGAGGCTCTACGGTGCGGTACCGGTCCGCGTTTGGGTCGGCCCGGCGGTACCGCTCGGCCTCGCGCTCAGAGTACGGAGGAAGAGAGTCCTCCTCTTCTGGACGGTTGCTGGGAGACCGGCTGTAGAAACTCCCCTTCCCTCTGGAGCTTCCTTTAGAGGGAGTGTCACTGTCCTCGTCCGCCCTGTAAGCCCCTCTGTCCCCTCTGTCCCCCCTCTCTCCCCTCTGTCCCCTCTCTCCCCTCTGTCCCCTCCCCTCCCTCTCGCCTTGCTGTCCAACACACTGCTGAGTATGGTGTCGTCGTATCCTTTGTTTTTTGGCGGTGGACACGGCCGATCGCTGTCCCACGTGTCCCGTCTCTTCTGAGGTAAAGGCGAGGGGCTCCGGCGGCCCCAGCCCTCGTCTTCCTCTCTGTAGAAGCGCCTCGGGGGGCTGTAGTCGCGCTCGTAGCCCCGTTCTGGACGAGAGCGGGAGTTGTAAGACTGGGCGAAGTCCTCCAGCTCGTCCAGAGAGCCGGTCCGTCCTCTTCTGCTCAACGTCTTCCTCTGCAGGTGCTCTGATGGCGGGTTCCACCTGCACACAGGGACACAGAGTTTCAATCATAATAATAGTACTTTTTTATTATTTTATTTATTTTTCAACATACTCAAGACACTTGAAATGAAATGTACGGCCAGTATAAAACTACCTTGAACACAAAAAAGCCCTATTTGGTGCTTTTCCCCTCTTAGCACATTCAGAAAAATACAAAAGATGTATTTAATATTATATTGCATATAATGAATAAATGAATGCTCACCATAAATAAATAAACATACCACTAATTAAATTATACATACAATTAAATATTCTATATTTATATTTATATTTTATTGGGGCTTTACCCTTTAAACACATTCAGAAAATCACAAACTATATAATGTATAATAATAACACATGTAGGAGCCATGAAACATGTATAGTAATGCGTTTTGTTTTAATATAAGATATTTGTTTGATCACAATTGATTGGTTTGCTTGGGTCACATGGATATGGGCGGCACTCATTATAATCCTGTTCACCTGCGTGAGGTGTGTGTGGAAGAGAGGGTGACACAGGGTAGGGCTGCTCGATTATGGCAAAAATCATAATCTCGATTATTTGGGTCAATAATTGATATCACGATTATTAAAAACGATTATCCATTTTTTCAGCGACTCTCCACTTGGCCGGACCCGGACAAAACGGATTTGAAGGAGCGTTCTAGGTGTTTTTAGACAACTTTTTATTTAGTCAAATTACTTTTGAACGCCCTACTAGGGTTTGAATAATAGGAACCTGTATAGTAACAATAGTTATTAGTTTTCGTTAGTTAATTGAGACGGCAGTCGTTTTTACCATTTGCGGGGGATCAACAATCCCGTACGAGTTGAATTAGGTATAAATGTAGCAGTTTTAATGTAATACCCGGAACGTGTTGGTCTTATGCTTGTTGTTTGCATTAGCTTATTTTGCTAAATAAAAAAAATAATAATAAAAAGGTTTAAATTGTAAAAGAAAAACTAACCAAAAAGTCAAACTTAATAATGAATTTTTCAAGTCCCATTTAGTTGACAATTTTGTTATGACAAGTTTTTTTTTTATTTAGGTTTATTACATACAAAAAAA